>NW_022325419.1:0-1484 GCF_002776525.5 Piliocolobus tephrosceles | reverse complement strand
AAAAGCAGTGGGCACTGTTATTTTAATCTAGGCAAAGCCCCATAGATCTCACTGTTGCTGGCTTTCCAAAATGGAATTCATCAGCAAATAATGTTACTAATGCTGCAAACGAGTGGGGCTGGGTGGGGTTGGGCTGGCTCTCACCCTGCCCTCCGGATGCAATGAGTGTGGGGACACTGGTGACTTCCACAAAGGCTCATTGAGAAGTTCCAGTCCAGCAGTGGCTTGGTCTAAGGGAAAGCTTCTTTTCTCATTGATTAGCTGAGCAGGGGGAGAGGAAGCTATTGGTTTTATTGTTGTTTTTCTTTATTGGAATCACAAGACCTCAATGCCATAAACCCATAAACCAGAACTGGATACAATCCATTCTTAATTATACAGGGACAGATTATCTGCATTACAAATTGTCCACAGCAAACCTTGCTCACTAATTATTGATGAGATTATCACTTGCCCTGCCTAAGCTCATGCGGGCATAAATGGCCCCATTTCTTACTGCGGACTTGGAAGGCCTTATATTAGAACTGCTTATGGGTGGACATTTCTCTGCCTGCCTCCCCACCTAGAAGAGAAGTTGCTTCACAGTGGGCCCTGTGCTATCTATGAAACAGTTTGAATGTATGCCCTAGCCATGACCTTCCTTCTAGAACAGAGGAAGGGAGCCGGCCATTATAGCTATGTCCATATTCAACTCTAAGCAACAGGACCCAAACTACAAGACAATGCCTGTCCTGTTTAGGCCAGTGTTTCTTATCAATGTTTGGGGGGAAATCTCTATAGTAGAAACTATAGAAGGAGAGGCGACTGTCTTAGGGCATGTCAGAACATGCCCAGATTATTTCACAGCCCACAGCACCAAACATACCAATGTTCAAGAGTGAGCACTCAAACAGCTTTTGAAGCCCCAGGTGAATGACACTCAGCTGCCACGGTATCATCTTATTCAATCACAGCATGGGCAATGAAGAATAAACTGCATTTGATTTCTCTGTGGCTGAGAAAGGATCTTGATGAGACTTCATCCTGGAGCTGAGCGTGTAGGTCCCAGGCAGACATGTTCTGGCCTCTTGGAGCTAAGGGTGGGGATGCCCAAGCCTCTGCTTGGATTTATCTCATCCAGAGGTACAGGCCCTTTGGATTGTTTTCTTTCCTGTGACCCCACCTTGAACTCTTGGCAAAGTTCGGAAATCTGTTTTCATAAAACCAATTCATTTTTCCATTTATTTGATTAATTGAAATTGCTAATATTCTGGCCTCTAGGTCATAAACACTGGGTAATAAAAGCCCCTCTACATCTGTCCAGTGTTTTAGTGTTCGCTAAGCATTTCACATCTATCATCTGAAAGGTAAGCAGGGAAGGGTTCGCCATCTTTTAGTTCATGGAGAGGGAGACATGTGTTGTCAATGATTACAGTTAGCATGGAGCAGATTTGGGGCTGGAAGCTGGTTCTTAGAGTCCAAGTCTAGTTCTCTTGTGGGGTGGC
>NW_022325418.1:0-1484 GCF_002776525.5 Piliocolobus tephrosceles | reverse complement strand
GCCACCCCACAAGAGAACTAGACTTGGACTCTAAGAACCAGCTTCCAGCCCCAAATCTGCTCCATGCTAACTGTAATCATTGACAACACATGTCTCCCTCTCCATGAACTAAAAGATGGCGAACCCTTCCCTGCTTACCTTTCAGATGATAGATGTGAAATGCTTAGCGAACACTAAAACACTGGACAGATGTAGAGGGGCTTTTATTACCCAGTGTTTATGACCTAGAGGCCAGAATATTAGCAATTTCAATTAATCAAATAAATGGAAAAATGAATTGGTTTTATGAAAACAGATTTCCGAACTTTGCCAAGAGTTCAAGGTGGGGTCACAGGAAAGAAAACAATCCAAAGGGCCTGTACCTCTGGATGAGATAAATCCAAGCAGAGGCTTGGGCATCCCCACCCTTAGCTCCAAGAGGCCAGAACATGTCTGCCTGGGACCTACACGCTCAGCTCCAGGATGAAGTCTCATCAAGATCCTTTCTCAGCCACAGAGAAATCAAATGCAGTTTATTCTTCATTGCCCATGCTGTGATTGAATAAGATGATACCGTGGCAGCTGAGTGTCATTCACCTGGGGCTTCAAAAGCTGTTTGAGTGCTCACTCTTGAACATTGGTATGTTTGGTGCTGTGGGCTGTGAAATAATCTGGGCATGTTCTGACATGCCCTAAGACAGTCGCCTCTCCTTCTATAGTTTCTACTATAGAGATTTCCCCCCAAACATTGATAAGAAACACTGGCCTAAACAGGACAGGCATTGTCTTGTAGTTTGGGTCCTGTTGCTTAGAGTTGAATATGGACATAGCTATAACGGCCGGCTCCCTTCCTCTGTTCTAGAAGGAAGGTCATGGCTAGGGCATACATTCAAACTGTTTCATAGATAGCACAGGGCCCACTGTGAAGCAACTTCTCTTCTAGGTGGGGAGGCAGGCAGAGAAATGTCCACCCATAAGCAGTTCTAATATAAGGCCTTCCAAGTCCGCAGTAAGAAATGGGGCCATTTATGCCCGCATGAGCTTAGGCAGGGCAAGTGATAATCTCATCAATAATTAGTGAGCAAGGTTTGCTGTGGACAATTTGTAATGCAGATAATCTGTCTCTGTATAATTAAGAATGGATTGTATCCAGTTCTGGTTTATGGGTTTATGGCATTGAGGTCTTGTGATTCTAATAAAGAAAAACAACAATAAAACCAATAGCTTCCTCTCCCCCTGCTCAGCTAATCAATGAGAAAAGAAGCTTTCCCTTAGACCAAGCCACTGCTGGACTGGAACTTCTCAATGAGCCTTTGTGGAAGTCACCAGTGTCCCCACACTCATTGCATCCGGAGGGCAGGGTGAGAGCCAGCCCAACCCCACCCAGCCCCACTCGTTTGCAGCATTAGTAACATTATTTGCTGATGAATTCCATTTTGGAAAGCCAGCAACAGTGAGATCTATGGGGCTTTGCCTAGATTAAAATAACAGTGCCCACTGCTTTT
>NW_022325417.1:0-3002 GCF_002776525.5 Piliocolobus tephrosceles | reverse complement strand
GAAAGAACACCAAAAGGGCCTGGGCGCAGTGGCTCATGCCTGTAATCCAGCACTTTGGGAGGCCGAGGCAGGCAGATCGCCTGAGGTCAGTAGTTTCAGACTAGTCTGACCAACATGGGAAAACCCTGTCTCTACTAAAAACACAAAAAATTAGCTGGGTGTGGTGGTGCACACCTGTAGTCCCAGGTACTCGGGAGGGTGAGGCAGCAGAATTGCTGGAACCCAGGAGGTGGAGGTTGCAGTGAGCCGAGATGGTGCCACAGCACTCCAGCCTGGGTGACAGAGCGAGACTCAGTCTCAAAAAAAAAAAAAATAATAATAATAATAATAATAGATATGCAATATTTTTTTCACACTTACGGCACATATTAAATCAGCCTAGCCATATTACAAGTGCTCAGTGGCCACAACACACACATCTAAAGATGAGCCCCATCTCTCTCTTTTCAAAAATTGTTTTAAACTTGACATTTTACTTGATTTTTGGCTGTAGTAAAAGAATTTCGAACAGTCGTACCAAATGGTGAAAAGTAATACCTTTCAATGAAGGAATGGTGGGCCAAAACAAAGAGGTAAAGGAGAGATTTGAGTTCGCACTATTTATTGAGAAAACTTCCCACGTTTCAGTTTACTCATTTAAAACAAACTTTTATTTTTAACTTGAACGAACACTGTCAAATACATGCATGAAAGTTAGATGTCACTGGATATCACTTTTGATGTAACCAACTTTGCAACCATGTGTGTTAAAATTCCCACAGGCATCTGAAAAAAAAAATAAAAACAATGAACAACAGAGTCTTCTTTCTATTCTTCCCAACTGCGGGATGAAATGAGAGAAAGTAAACAATAGCACGACATTAACCAGCACCAGTGACTTTCTAAATAGAAGAAAATGGGCAGCTCTGTGTATGTCTGCAAGATTTGTGTGCTATATGTTAAACAAGTAGAGAAAACCACCTTTTCCTTTTGTAACTCACAAGCTTGGATATCTGGGTGCTTGTGGAACTGAAGGTTTCAGTCAAATGGTCACACCAACCTTGTCTGCCTAGCACTACAAAAGCTTGTAGCTTTTCTTTCTACCTGAGGGTCCATTCTGAGATTTACATAAATCTCTCAGGCTTCAACAGCCTGTGCTGGTTCCACAAATGCTACTCCCTTACCCTCCCAGACCCTTGGTTTCCATATCTACCATGCGGGAAAGAAGCTATGATGAAATACACGGCTGTGAAAATGCAAATAAATAAATAAATAAGAAAGAAAAATGTTAACCATTTAAATATCCTCAAAGACAGATATACCTTAAGACTTAATTACCAATTCAGTGATAAACACACATTCTTTTCATCTGACTGTGACATAAAATAGAAAAATATATAGCTAAGTAAATATTTAGGTATTAGTCATTCAATGTGGTCCTACTTGAAATTCTTAGCTTTTTGTTATTTGTAAATAGTCACTTTGTAAAAGGCATTGAGTTGTCTCCTAGTTACTATGGGAGCCTGCATTTCTGTGGTCAAGTCATGACGGCCCAACTAATGCGTGTGGCCCAGCCAAGTTAGTGGCTGTGTCTGAAACTGTTTTCTACACAAATATTGGTCTTGGTAGTAGGTCTGAGACATTTACCACTTGTTAGTAGACTTGCAGCTAGACGACAAAACACCTCAAACATGAACAAATGAGTAGCCATGAAGTATATTTCAGAACACACTGCAGTTCGTGTTACTAGATATGTGAATATTCTAGTAATATTTTACGTAAGCTAAATTGAATTTTTAAACTAATTTTAAACTTTTTCTTAATTAATTTACTGGGAATCTTTTTTGTTGTTAAATAAAACTATCAGCAACAGGTAAATGCCAGGAATAGTCGATTGATTCTCAAAGCTATACACAGATACCTGGATTTTCTCGGCTTCGCCTCTGCTGCATCTAGGTCCCCTTGGAGTTTTTCGCCTTGTTTTCCGCATCCTTCTCTTTTTCTTGTTCTTTCTCTTCCTCGCCTGCAGCATCTTGGGCCTCTTCATCCCACTTTTCAGGCTGAGATTTAGTGACTTCTTTAGTGAAGAATAATACACACATTGGGACCAGACATTCACAGAAAATACAGCCCAATTTACAACTAGCAGCGGCATCCAGTACCCCACCCTCAGGAGAAGCAGGATAGAGTTAACTAAGGGAGGAATAGCTGGGCACCTTCCTACTGGTTTTCACAACAGTTCCATGGCCCTGGCGTTGCTCCTGCTTGATCATTTCCACAGGGACACTATCTCCCTTTTCTCCAGTAAATCTCCCACCCAAAGCTGCTGATTATTTCTCGTCTTTGGAGAAGAGATCTGAAGGGTCTGGTCTCATTCTACGGTGTTTTGGTCAGAAGTTTGTTGGGAAAATATTTGTTTGCTCCAAAAGACAAATTCTATGGTGAAGCTCGTTGTTTCCTCACCCCCCTGAATGTGTCAGTTTTACCAAGGGCTCCTGTATCACTTCATCATTTGAAGGATCATCTTTCTACGAATCTTTACACTTTGAAAAGCCATGAATCCAAAAGGATGCCTGCCATTTGCCTGTTCTCTTCGTGCGGGTATCCCTTCTGTTTCCTGCAGAGCTCCCCCCTGAACCCCTATCTACCCGGCCATTCATCTGCGGGCTCGCAAATGGCATCGATGATCTCAGATCTCCTATCAAATACAGGTTGCTAGAGGGCGGCAAGTTTTCTCAAAACCAGAGAGGTCGTTAGAGAATTGGGTTTCGACTCACTGGGACACATTCGGCCTTAAGTTTCAGGAGTGCCCCGACCCCTGCTTCACCACCCGCTTCCCCAGCTGTGTCCGCACTGCGGCCCTGCCCAGAGCCCTTGGACACACGGGTCCCCACCTCCCCACTGCTGCCGCTAGCCCGTTCCTCACCCTCAGGGGCCGTGGCCTCCTCGGCGGCCGGTTTCTCTGTGGCCTCCTCTGCAGGCTTCTCCTGTGTGGCCTCCTCCACCGGCTCCTCTGCGGGCTT
>NW_022325416.1:0-3002 GCF_002776525.5 Piliocolobus tephrosceles | reverse complement strand
AAGCCCGCAGAGGAGCCGGTGGAGGAGGCCACACAGGAGAAGCCTGCAGAGGAGGCCACAGAGAAACCGGCCGCCGAGGAGGCCACGGCCCCTGAGGGTGAGGAACGGGCTAGCGGCAGCAGTGGGGAGGTGGGGACCCGTGTGTCCAAGGGCTCTGGGCAGGGCCGCAGTGCGGACACAGCTGGGGAAGCGGGTGGTGAAGCAGGGGTCGGGGCACTCCTGAAACTTAAGGCCGAATGTGTCCCAGTGAGTCGAAACCCAATTCTCTAACGACCTCTCTGGTTTTGAGAAAACTTGCCGCCCTCTAGCAACCTGTATTTGATAGGAGATCTGAGATCATCGATGCCATTTGCGAGCCCGCAGATGAATGGCCGGGTAGATAGGGGTTCAGGGGGGAGCTCTGCAGGAAACAGAAGGGATACCCGCACGAAGAGAACAGGCAAATGGCAGGCATCCTTTTGGATTCATGGCTTTTCAAAGTGTAAAGATTCGTAGAAAGATGATCCTTCAAATGATGAAGTGATACAGGAGCCCTTGGTAAAACTGACACATTCAGGGGGGTGAGGAAACAACGAGCTTCACCATAGAATTTGTCTTTTGGAGCAAACAAATATTTTCCCAACAAACTTCTGACCAAAACACCGTAGAATGAGACCAGACCCTTCAGATCTCTTCTCCAAAGACGAGAAATAATCAGCAGCTTTGGGTGGGAGATTTACTGGAGAAAAGGGAGATAGTGTCCCTGTGGAAATGATCAAGCAGGAGCAACGCCAGGGCCATGGAACTGTTGTGAAAACCAGTAGGAAGGTGCCCAGCTATTCCTCCCTTAGTTAACTCTATCCTGCTTCTCCTGAGGGTGGGGTACTGGATGCCGCTGCTAGTTGTAAATTGGGCTGTATTTTCTGTGAATGTCTGGTCCCAATGTGTGTATTATTCTTCACTAAAGAAGTCACTAAATCTCAGCCTGAAAAGTGGGATGAAGAGGCCCAAGATGCCGCAGGCGAGGAAGAGAAAGAACAAGAAAAAGAGAAGGATGCGGAAAACAAGGCGAAAAACTCCAAGGGGACCTAGATGCAGCAGAGGCGAAGCCGAGAAAATCCAGGTATCTGTGTATAGCTTTGAGAATCACTCGACTATTCCTGGCATTTACTTGTTGCTGATAGTTTTATTTAACAACAAAAAAGATTCCCAGTAAATTAATTAAGAAAAAGTTTAAAATTAGTTTAAAAATTCAATTTAGCTTACGTAAAATATTACTAGAATATTCACATATCTAGTAACACGAACTGCAGTGTGTTCTGAAATATACTTCATGGCTACTCATTTGTTCATGTTTGAGGTGTTTTGTCGTCTAGCTGCAAGTCTACTAACAAGTGGTAAATGTCTCAGACCTACTACCAAGACCAATATTTGTGTAGAAAACAGTTTCAGACACAGCCACTAACTTGGCTGGGCCACACGCATTAGTTGGGCCGTCATGACTTGACCACAGAAATGCAGGCTCCCATAGTAACTAGGAGACAACTCAATGCCTTTTACAAAGTGACTATTTACAAATAACAAAAAGCTAAGAATTTCAAGTAGGACCACATTGAATGACTAATACCTAAATATTTACTTAGCTATATATTTTTCTATTTTATGTCACAGTCAGATGAAAAGAATGTGTGTTTATCACTGAATTGGTAATTAAGTCTTAAGGTATATCTGTCTTTGAGGATATTTAAATGGTTAACATTTTTCTTTCTTATTTATTTATTTATTTGCATTTTCACAGCCGTGTATTTCATCATAGCTTCTTTCCCGCATGGTAGATATGGAAACCAAGGGTCTGGGAGGGTAAGGGAGTAGCATTTGTGGAACCAGCACAGGCTGTTGAAGCCTGAGAGATTTATGTAAATCTCAGAATGGACCCTCAGGTAGAAAGAAAAGCTACAAGCTTTTGTAGTGCTAGGCAGACAAGGTTGGTGTGACCATTTGACTGAAACCTTCAGTTCCACAAGCACCCAGATATCCAAGCTTGTGAGTTACAAAAGGAAAAGGTGGTTTTCTCTACTTGTTTAACATATAGCACACAAATCTTGCAGACATACACAGAGCTGCCCATTTTCTTCTATTTAGAAAGTCACTGGTGCTGGTTAATGTCGTGCTATTGTTTACTTTCTCTCATTTCATCCCGCAGTTGGGAAGAATAGAAAGAAGACTCTGTTGTTCATTGTTTTTATTTTTTTTTTCAGATGCCTGTGGGAATTTTAACACACATGGTTGCAAAGTTGGTTACATCAAAAGTGATATCCAGTGACATCTAACTTTCATGCATGTATTTGACAGTGTTCGTTCAAGTTAAAAATAAAAGTTTGTTTTAAATGAGTAAACTGAAACGTGGGAAGTTTTCTCAATAAATAGTGCGAACTCAAATCTCTCCTTTACCTCTTTGTTTTGGCCCACCATTCCTTCATTGAAAGGTATTACTTTTCACCATTTGGTACGACTGTTCGAAATTCTTTTACTACAGCCAAAAATCAAGTAAAATGTCAAGTTTAAAACAATTTTTGAAAAGAGAGAGATGGGGCTCATCTTTAGATGTGTGTGTTGTGGCCACTGAGCACTTGTAATATGGCTAGGCTGATTTAATATGTGCCGTAAGTGTGAAAAAAATATTGCATATCTATTATTATTATTATTATTATTTTTTTTTTTTTTGAGACTGAGTCTCGCTCTGTCACCCAGGCTGGAGTGCTGTGGCACCATCTCGGCTCACTGCAACCTCCACCTCCTGGGTTCCAGCAATTCTGCTGCCTCACCCTCCCGAGTACCTGGGACTACAGGTGTGCACCACCACACCCAGCTAATTTTTTGTGTTTTTAGTAGAGACAGGGTTTTCCCATGTTGGTCAGACTAGTCTGAAACTACTGACCTCAGGCGATCTGCCTGCCTCGGCCTCCCAAAGTGCTGGATTACAGGCATGAGCCACTGCGCCCAGGCCCTTTTGGTGTTCTTTC
>NW_022325415.1:0-1894 GCF_002776525.5 Piliocolobus tephrosceles | reverse complement strand
CTCCCAGGCCATCTCGGCCAGGTCGCCTGGCACCGCAGGCTCTGGGACCGACGCGGCCCCCTGGATCAGGCCCAGGCCCTGGCCTTCCAGGGCTGCGGCCCCCGCGCCCAGCCTCTGGAGCGCCAGCAGCAGGGAGGGCTGGCCCCTGCGGTTGGGTGCAGCAGCGCGGGGCCCCAAGTGCAGGCGCCTGTGGTGACGGGTCGCTATCACCATGTGGTCGTTGTGATAGAGGCGGCGGAGAAGGGAGTGGAGCGTATCCAGTAACAAAAAGTTCATGCCCGCCACGGGGTAGCGACGGATGATCGCCGCCAGGTCGAGGTTGCCCGCCTCGTTCCTCTCTTCCTCCTCCTCCTCCTCCTCCTCTTCCTCCGCCGCGGGCCCGATGTCCGGGTCCTCCTCGGCGCTCCCGCCCCCGGGGACTGTGGCCAGGCCTGCCGCCTGCTCACCCTCCTCCTCCCCGAGGCCTTCCATGGTCCCTGCGACTCCGACCACCTCGGTCGCAGGCACCATGTCTCTACTGTCGGGGCCAGAGTCGCCGCCCTCCGGGTTACCAGCTCCGGCCGCCTCGGCCTGCGCTCCCTCCTGGCTTACCGGGGCCTCCTGGTCCCCTTCGGTTGGGTGTCGGTCCCCTGTGGCAGACATGACACCAGTCAGTACCTCAACTGGGGTGGCGAGCAGGCTGAGGTGACCGCGGTGAAGATGGTGGCCACTGAGGTGGCTACGGCTGAGGGGAGGCGAGGGTTTGGCCGCTGAGGGAGTAAGAGTCTGTCTCCTTATTGAGGGAATAAGAGTCTGTCTCAGAGGACACCCTAAGGCGGGAAGGGCAAAGAGCGAATCCCAGGAGCCCGCCCCACCAAGGCTGGCCTGAGGGGACTTAGACAAGGTGGGAATGATTCCGGTTGGCAGGCGACAGGGGGCAGGACCGGAAGCGTGAATGAGGGGCTCTCAGGGAGCTCTAAGCCCATTTGCTGAAAACCTCAGATTGACGTGTTCTGTGTCCAGTGAATGATCAAGGGCCTTTAGCTCTAGGACAACTCGGAATCCAGACATTATTTATTTATTTATTTATTTATTTATTTATTTATTTATTTATTTATTTTTGAGACCGGAGTCTTGCTCGGTCACCCAGGCTGGAGCGCAGTGGCACGATCTCGGCTCAGTGCAATCCCTGCCTCCTGGGTTCAAGTGATTCTCCTGCCGCAGCCTCCTCAGTAACTGGGACTACAGGCACAGGCCACCACGCCCCGCTAGTTTTTCTATTTTTAGTAGAGACAGCGTTTCACCACATTGGCCAGGATGGTCTCGATCTCATGACCTTGTGATCCACCTGCCTCAGCCTCCCAAAGTTTTGGGGTTACAGGCCTGAGCCACCGTCCACGGCCGAACTCTACCTTTTCTTTGAGGCCTTAGTGTCCAGGGCTACCCTTTTGGTCCGCTCAAGTCTTGTGCTTTTAATTTTAGGATTAGCAACACTATAGTAAGTCCAATGTGGAGGCACCCTGGAGTATGGGAACTGCAAGATGTTCAGAGAGTCCACTTATTTCCACCTAGTAATGGCTCATGCCAGTAGAGATACTGTCATAAAAATGTTACCTAGTTCAGACCTAAGCAGTTGTGAAAACCTCCCAAGAAGAGACGTAGAATTTCAATGATTTAATGTAGTCAATGCTACTTAGAAAAGAATGTGCAGAGTTGAAATGGATGCAGTCATCACTGAGTGCTGAGGTGGTAAATGACAGACACTGGAAGGTGTTTAATGAATCCTGCCAAATTCACTTCAAACCTTCCAATAATGGGAAAAAAAATAGATACTGTTTTAAAAGGACTCATCTCATAAGAGCTCAGCAGAAAGAACACCAAAAGGGCCTGGGCGCAGTGGCTCATGCCTGTAATC
>NW_022325414.1:0-1892 GCF_002776525.5 Piliocolobus tephrosceles | reverse complement strand
GATTACAGGCATGAGCCACTGCGCCCAGGCCCTTTTGGTGTTCTTTCTGCTGAGCTCTTATGAGATGAGTCCTTTTAAAACAGTATCTATTTTTTTTCCCATTATTGGAAGGTTTGAAGTGAATTTGGCAGGATTCATTAAACACCTTCCAGTGTCTGTCATTTACCACCTCAGCACTCAGTGATGACTGCATCCATTTCAACTCTGCACATTCTTTTCTAAGTAGCATTGACTACATTAAATCATTGAAATTCTACGTCTCTTCTTGGGAGGTTTTCACAACTGCTTAGGTCTGAACTAGGTAACATTTTTATGACAGTATCTCTACTGGCATGAGCCATTACTAGGTGGAAATAAGTGGACTCTCTGAACATCTTGCAGTTCCCATACTCCAGGGTGCCTCCACATTGGACTTACTATAGTGTTGCTAATCCTAAAATTAAAAGCACAAGACTTGAGCGGACCAAAAGGGTAGCCCTGGACACTAAGGCCTCAAAGAAAAGGTAGAGTTCGGCCGTGGACGGTGGCTCAGGCCTGTAACCCCAAAACTTTGGGAGGCTGAGGCAGGTGGATCACAAGGTCATGAGATCGAGACCATCCTGGCCAATGTGGTGAAACGCTGTCTCTACTAAAAATAGAAAAACTAGCGGGGCGTGGTGGCCTGTGCCTGTAGTCCCAGTTACTGAGGAGGCTGCGGCAGGAGAATCACTTGAACCCAGGAGGCAGGGATTGCACTGAGCCGAGATCGTGCCACTGCGCTCCAGCCTGGGTGACCGAGCAAGACTCCGGTCTCAAAAATAAATAAATAAATAAATAAATAAATAAATAAATAAATAAATAAATAATGTCTGGATTCCGAGTTGTCCTAGAGCTAAAGGCCCTTGATCATTCACTGGACACAGAACACGTCAATCTGAGGTTTTCAGCAAATGGGCTTAGAGCTCCCTGAGAGCCCCTCATTCACGCTTCCGGTCCTGCCCCCTGTCGCCTGCCAACCGGAATCTTTCCTGCCTTGTCTAAGTCCTCTCAGGCCAGCCTTGGTTAGGGGCTCCTGGGATTCGCTCTTTGCCCTTCCCGCCTTAGGGTGTCCTCTGAGACAGACTCTTATTCCCTCAATAAGGAGACAGACTCTTACTCCCTCAGCGGCCAAACCCTCGCCTCCCCTCAGCCGTAGCCACCTCAGTGGCCACCATCTTCACCGCGGTCACCTCAGCCTGCTCGCCACCCCAGTTGAGGTACTGACTGGTGTCATGTCTGCCACAGGGGACCGACACCCAACCGAAGGGGACCAGGAGGCCCCGGTAAGCCAGGAGGGAGCGCAGGCCGAGGCGGCCGGAGCTGGTAACCCGGAGGGCGGCGACTCTGGCCCGGACAGTACAGACATGGTGCCTGCGACCGAGGTGGTCGGAGTCGCAGGGCCCATGGAAGGCCTCGGGGAGGAGGAGGGTGAGCAGGCGGCAGGCCTGGCCACAGTCCCCGGGGGCGGGAGCGCCGAGGAGGACCCGGACATCGGGCCCGCGGCGGAGGAAGAGGAGGAGGAGGAGGAGGAGGAAGAGAGGAACGAGGCGGGCAACCTCGACCTGGCGGCGATCATCCGTCGCTACCCCGTGGCGGGCATGAACTTTTTGTTACTGGATACGCTCCACTCCCTTCTCCGCCGCCTCTATCACAACGACCACATGGTGATAGCGACCCGTCACCACAGGCGCCTGCACTTGGGGCCCCGCGCTGCTGCACCCAACCGCAGGGGCCAGCCCTCCCTGCTGCTGGCGCTCCAGAGGCTGGGCGCGGGGGCCGCAGCCCTGGAAGGCCAGGGCCTGGGCCTGATCCAGGGGGCCGCGTCGGTCCCAGAGCCTGCGGTGCCAGGCGACCTGGCCGAGATGGCCTGGGAG
>NW_022325413.1:0-1261 GCF_002776525.5 Piliocolobus tephrosceles | reverse complement strand
AAAATTCTTTTCTTTAAGAACGTTGAATATTGGCCCCCACTCTCTTCTGGCTTGTAGAGTTTCTGCCGAGAGATCTGCTGTCAGTCTGATGGGCTTCCCTTTGTGGGTAACCCGACCTTTCTCTCTGGCTGCCCTTAAGATTTTTTCCTTCATTTCAACTTTGGTGAATCTGGCAATTATGTGTCTTGGAGTTGCTCTTCTGGAGGAGTATCTTTGTGGCGTTCTCTGTATTTCCTGAATTTGAATGTTGGCCTGCCCTGCTAGGTTGGGGAAGTTCTCCTGGATGATATCCTGTAGAGTGTTTTCCAATTTGGTTTCATTTTCCCCCTCACTTTCAGGCACCCCAATCAGACGTAGATTTGGTCTTTTGACATAATCCCATACTTCTTGCAGGCTTTGTTCATTTCTTTTTCTTCTTTTTTCTTTTGGTTTCTCTTCTCACTTCATTTCATTCATTTGATCCTCTATCGCTGATACTCTTTCTTCCAGTTGATCGAGTCGGTTACTGAAGCTTGTGCATTTGTCACGTATTTCTCGTGTAATGGTTTTCATCTCTGTCATTTCGTTTATGACCTTCTCTGCATTAATTAGTCTAGCTGTCAATTCTTCCACTCTTTTTTCAAGATTTTTAGTTTCTTTGCGCTGGGTACGTAATTCCTCCTTTAGCTCTGAGACGTTTGATGGACTGAAGCCTTCTTCTCTCATGTCGTCAAAATCATTCTCTGACCAGCTTTGATCCGTTGCTGGCGATGGGCTGTGCTCCTTTGCAGGAGGAGATGCGCTCTTATTTTTTGAATTTCCAGCTTTTCTGCCCTGCTTTTTCCCCATCTTTGTGGTTTTATCTGTCACTGGTCTTTGATGATGGTGACGTGCTGATGGGGTTTTGATATAGGTGTCCTTCCTGTTTGATAGGTTTCCTTCTGACTGTCAGGACCCTCAGCTATAGGTCTGTTGGAGATTGCTTGAGGTCCACTCCAGACCCTGTTTGCCTGGGTATCAGCAGCAGAGGTTGCAGAAGATAGAATATTGCTGAACAGCGAGTGCACCTGTCTGATTCTTGCTTTGGAAGCTTCCTCTCAGGGGTGTACTCCACCCTGTGAGGTGTGGGGTGTCAGACTGCCCCTAGTGGGGGATGTCTCCCAGTTAGGCTACTCAGGGGTCAGTGACCCACTTGAGCAGGCAGACTGCCCCTTCTCAGATCTCAACCTCCGTGTTGGGAGATCCACTGCTCTCTTCAAAGCTGTCAGACAGAGTCGTTCGC
>NW_022325412.1:0-1261 GCF_002776525.5 Piliocolobus tephrosceles | reverse complement strand
GCGAACGACTCTGTCTGACAGCTTTGAAGAGAGCAGTGGATCTCCCAACACGGAGGTTGAGATCTGAGAAGGGGCAGTCTGCCTGCTCAAGTGGGTCACTGACCCCTGAGTAGCCTAACTGGGAGACATCCCCCACTAGGGGCAGTCTGACACCCCACACCTCACAGGGTGGAGTACACCCCTGAGAGGAAGCTTCCAAAGCAAGAATCAGACAGGTGCACTCGCTGTTCAGCAATATTCTATCTTCTGCAACCTCTGCTGCTGATACCCAGGCAAACAGGGTCTGGAGTGGACCTCAAGCAATCTCCAACAGACCTATAGCTGAGGGTCCTGACAGTCAGAAGGAAACCTATCAAACAGGAAGGACACCTATATCAAAACCCCATCAGCACGTCACCATCATCAAAGACCAGTGACAGATAAAACCACAAAGATGGGGAAAAAGCAGGGCAGAAAAGCTGGAAATTCAAAAAATAAGAGCGCATCTCCTCCTGCAAAGGAGCACAGCCCATCGCCAGCAACGGATCAAAGCTGGTCAGAGAATGATTTTGACGACATGAGAGAAGAAGGCTTCAGTCCATCAAACGTCTCAGAGCTAAAGGAGGAATTACGTACCCAGCGCAAAGAAACTAAAAATCTTGAAAAAAGAGTGGAAGAATTGACAGCTAGACTAATTAATGCAGAGAAGGTCATAAACGAAATGACAGAGATGAAAACCATTACACGAGAAATACGTGACAAATGCACAAGCTTCAGTAACCGACTCGATCAACTGGAAGAAAGAGTATCAGCGATAGAGGATCAAATGAATGAAATGAAGTGAGAAGAGAAACCAAAAGAAAAAAGAAGAAAAAGAAATGAACAAAGCCTGCAAGAAGTATGGGATTATGTCAAAAGACCAAATCTACGTCTGATTGGGGTGCCTGAAAGTGAGGGGGAAAATGAAACCAAATTGGAAAACACTCTACAGGATATCATCCAGGAGAACTTCCCCAACCTAGCAGGGCAGGCCAACATTCAAATTCAGGAAATACAGAGAACGCCACAAAGATACTCCTCCAGAAGAGCAACTCCAAGACACATAATTGCCAGATTCACCAAAGTTGAAATGAAGGAAAAAATCTTAAGGGCAGCCAGAGAGAAAGGTCGGGTTACCCACAAAGGGAAGCCCATCAGACTGACAGCAGATCTCTCGGCAGAAACTCTACAAGCCAGAAGAGAGTGGGGGCCAATATTCAACGTTCTTAAAGAAAAGAATTTT
>NW_022325411.1:0-3819 GCF_002776525.5 Piliocolobus tephrosceles | reverse complement strand
TGTGCCATGTTGGTGTGCTGCACCCATCAACTCGTCAGCACCCATCAATTCATCATTTATATCAGGTATAACTCCCCAATGCAATCCCTCCCCACTCCCCCCTCCCCATGATAGGCCCCAGTGTGTGATGTTCCCCTTCCCGAGTCCAAGTGAGCTCATTGTTCAGTTCCCACCTATGAGTGAGAACATGCGGTGTTTGGTTTTCTCTTCTTGTGATAGTTTGCTAAGAATGATGGTTTCCAGCTGCATCCATGTCCCTACAAAGGACGCAAACTCATCCTTTTTTATGGCTGCATAGTATTCCATGGTGTATATGTGCCACATTTTCTTAATCCAGTCTGTCACTGATGGACATTTGGGTTGATTCCAAGTCTTTGCTATTGTGAATAGTGCCGCAATAAACATACGTGTGCATGTGTCTTTGTAGTAGCATAATTTATAATCCTTTGGGTATATACCCAGTAGTGGGATGGCTGGGTCATATGGTACATCTAGTTCTAGATCCTTGAGGAATCGCCATACTGTTTTCCATAATGGTTGAACTAGTTTACAATCCCACCAACAGTGTAAAAGTGTTCCTATTTCTCCACATCCTCTCCAACACCTGTTGTTTCCTGATTTTTTAATGATTGCCATTCTAACTGGTGTGAGATGGTATCTCATTGTGGTTTTGATTTGCATTTCTCTGATGGCCAGTGATGATGAGCATTTTTTCATGTGTCTGTTGGCTGTATGAATGTCTTCTTTTGAGAAATGTCTGTTCATATCCTTTCCCCACTTTTGGATGGGGTTGTTTGTTTTTTTCTTGTATATTTGTTTGAGTTCTTTGTAGATTCTGGAAATTAGCCCTTTGTCAGATGAGTAGATTGCAAAAATTTTCTCCCATTCTGTAGGTTGCCTGTTCACTCTGATGGTAGTTTCTTTTGCTGTGCAGAAGCTCTTTAGTTTAATGAGATCCCATTTGTCAATTTTGGCTTTTGCTGCCGTTGCTTTTGGTGTTTTAGACATGAAGTCCTTGCCCATGCCTATGTCCTGAATGGTACTACCTAGATTTTCTTCTAGGGTTTTTATGGTATTAGGTCTAACATTTAAGTCTCTAATCCATCTTGAATTAATCTTCGTATAAGGAGTAAGGAAAGGATCCAGTTTCAGCTTTCTACTTATGGCTAGCCAATTTTCCCAGCACCATTTATTAAATAGGGAATCCTTTCCCCATTTCTTGTTTTTCTCAGGTTTGTCAAATATCAGATGGTTGTAGATGTGTGGCATTATTTCTGAAGGCTCCGTTCTGTTCCATTGGTCTATATCTCTGTTTTGGTACCAGTACCATGCTGTTTTGGTTACTGTAGCCTTGTAGTATAGTTTGAAGTCAGGTAGCGTGACGCCTCCGGCTTTGTCCTTTTGACTTAGGATTGTCTTGGCAATACGGGCTCTTTTTTGGTTCCATATGAACTTTAAAGCAGTTTTTTCCAATTCGGTGAAGAAACTCATTGGTAGCTTGATGGGGATGGCATTGAATCTATAAATTACCTTGGGCAGTATGGCCATTTTCACAATATTGATTCTGCCTATCCATGAGCATGGTATGTTCTTCCATTTGTTTGTGTCCTCTTTGATTTCACTGAGCAGTGGTTTGTAGTTCTCCTTGAAGAGGTCCTTTACATCCCTTGTAAGTTGGATTCCTAGGTATTTTATTCTCTTTGAAGCAATTGTGAATGGAAGTTCATTCCTGATTTGGCTCTCTGCTTGTCTGTTACTGGTGTATAAGAATGCTTGTGATTTTTGCACATTAATTTTGTATCCTGAGACTTTGCTGAAGTTGCTTATCAGCTTAAGAAGATTTTGGGCTGAGACGATGGGGTTTTCTAAATACACAATCATGTCATCTGCAAACAGGGACAATTTGACTTCTTCTTTTCCTAACTGAATACCCTTGATTTCTTTCTCTTGCCTGATTGCCCTAGCCAGAACTTCCAACACTATGTTGAATAGGAGTGGTGAGAGAGGGCATCCCTGTCTTGTGCCAGTTTTCAAAGGGAATTTTTCCAGTTTTTGCCCATTCAGTATGATATTAGCTGTGGGTTTGTCATAAATAGCTCTTATTATTTTGAGGTACGTTCCATCAATACCGAATTTGTTGAGCGTTTTTAGCATGAAGGGCTGTTGAATTTTGTCAAAAGCCTTTTCTGCATCTATTGAGATAATCATGTGGTTCTTGTCTTTGGTTCTGTTGATATGCTGGATTACGTTGATTGATTTGCGAATGTTGAACCAGCCTTGCATCCCAGGGATGAAGCCCACTTGATCATGGTGGATAAGCTTTTTGATGTGCTGCTGAATCCGGTTTGCCAGTATTTTATTGAGGATTTTTGCATCGATGTTCATCAGGGAGATTGGTCTAAAATTCTCTTTTTTTGTTGTGTCTCTGCCAGGCTTTGGTATCAGGATGATGTTGGCCTCATAAAATGAGTTAGGGAGGATTCCCTCTTTTTCTATTGATTGGAATAGTTTCAGAAGGAATGGTACCAGCTCCTCCTTGTACCTCTGGTAGAATTCAGCTGTGAATCCATCTGGTCCTGGGCTTTTTTTGGTGGGTAGGCTATTAATTGTTGCCTCAATTTCAGAGGCTGCTATTGGTCTATTCAGGGATTCAACTTCTTCCTGGTTTAGTCTTGGAAGAGTGTACGTGTCCAGGAAATTATCCATTTCTTCTAGATTTTCTAGTTGATTTGCGTAGAGGTGTTTATAGTATTCTCTGATGGTAGTTTGTATTTCTGTGGGGTCGGTGGTGATATCCCCTTTATCATTTTTTATTGCGTCTATTTGATTCCTCTCTCTTTTCTTCTTTATTAATCTTGCTAGCGGTCTGTCAATTTTGTTGATCTTTTCAAAAAACCAACTCCTGGATTCATTGATTTTTTGGAGGGTTTTTTGTGTCTCTATCTCCTTCAGTTCTGCTCTGATCTTAGTTATTTCTTGCCTTCTGCTAGCTTTTGAATGTGTTTGCTCTTGCCTCTCTAGTTCTTTTAATTGTGATGTTAGAGTGTCAATTTTAGATCTTTCCTGCTTTCTCTTGTGGGCACTTAGTGCTATAAATTTCCCTCTACATACTGCTTTAAATGTGTCCCAGAGATTCTGGTATGTTGTATCTTTGTTCTCATTGGATTCAAAGAACATCTTTATTTCTGCTTTCATTTCGTTATGTACCCAGTAGTCATTCAGGAGCAGGTTGTTCAGTTTCCATGTAGTTGAGCGGTTTTGATTGAGTTTCTTAGTCCTGAGTTCTAGTTTGATTGCACTGTGGTCAGAGAGACAGTTTGTTATAATTTCTGTTCTTTTACATTTGCTGAGGAGTGCTTTACTTCCAATTATGTGGTCAATTTTGGAATAAGTGTGATGTGGTGCTGAGAAGAATGTATATTCTGTTGACTTGGGGTGGAGAGTTCTATAGATGTCTATTAGGTCCGCTTGGTGCAGAGATGAGTTCAATTCCTGGATATCCTTGTTAACTTTCTGTCTCGTTGATCTGTCTAATGTTGACAGTGGAGTGTTGAAGTCTCCCATTATTATTGTATGGGAGTCTAAGTCTCTTTGTAAGTCTCTAAGGACTTGCTTTATGAATCTGGGTGCTCCTGTATTGGGTGCATATATATTTAGGATAGTTAGCTCTTCCTGTTGAATTGATCCCTTTACCATTATGTAATGGCCTTCTTTGTCTCTTTTGATCTTTGATGGTTTAAAGTCTGTTTTATCAGAGACTAGGATTGCAACCCCTGCTTTTTTTTGTTCTCCATTTGCTTGGTAGATCTTCCTCCATCC
>NW_022325410.1:0-3819 GCF_002776525.5 Piliocolobus tephrosceles | reverse complement strand
GGATGGAGGAAGATCTACCAAGCAAATGGAGAACAAAAAAAAGCAGGGGTTGCAATCCTAGTCTCTGATAAAACAGACTTTAAACCATCAAAGATCAAAAGAGACAAAGAAGGCCATTACATAATGGTAAAGGGATCAATTCAACAGGAAGAGCTAACTATCCTAAATATATATGCACCCAATACAGGAGCACCCAGATTCATAAAGCAAGTCCTTAGAGACTTACAAAGAGACTTAGACTCCCATACAATAATAATGGGAGACTTCAACACTCCACTGTCAACATTAGACAGATCAACGAGACAGAAAGTTAACAAGGATATCCAGGAATTGAACTCATCTCTGCACCAAGCGGACCTAATAGACATCTATAGAACTCTCCACCCCAAGTCAACAGAATATACATTCTTCTCAGCACCACATCACACTTATTCCAAAATTGACCACATAATTGGAAGTAAAGCACTCCTCAGCAAATGTAAAAGAACAGAAATTATAACAAACTGTCTCTCTGACCACAGTGCAATCAAACTAGAACTCAGGACTAAGAAACTCAATCAAAACCGCTCAACTACATGGAAACTGAACAACCTGCTCCTGAATGACTACTGGGTACATAACGAAATGAAAGCAGAAATAAAGATGTTCTTTGAATCCAATGAGAACAAAGATACAACATACCAGAATCTCTGGGACACATTTAAAGCAGTATGTAGAGGGAAATTTATAGCACTAAGTGCCCACAAGAGAAAGCAGGAAAGATCTAAAATTGACACTCTAACATCACAATTAAAAGAACTAGAGAGGCAAGAGCAAACACATTCAAAAGCTAGCAGAAGGCAAGAAATAACTAAGATCAGAGCAGAACTGAAGGAGATAGAGACACAAAAAACCCTCCAAAAAATCAATGAATCCAGGAGTTGGTTTTTTGAAAAGATCAACAAAATTGACAGACCGCTAGCAAGATTAATAAAGAAGAAAAGAGAGAGGAATCAAATAGACGCAATAAAAAATGATAAAGGGGATATCACCACCGACCCCACAGAAATACAAACTACCATCAGAGAATACTATAAACACCTCTACGCAAATCAACTAGAAAATCTAGAAGAAATGGATAATTTCCTGGACACGTACACTCTTCCAAGACTAAACCAGGAAGAAGTTGAATCCCTGAATAGACCAATAGCAGCCTCTGAAATTGAGGCAACAATTAATAGCCTACCCACCAAAAAAAGCCCAGGACCAGATGGATTCACAGCTGAATTCTACCAGAGGTACAAGGAGGAGCTGGTACCATTCCTTCTGAAACTATTCCAATCAATAGAAAAAGAGGGAATCCTCCCTAACTCATTTTATGAGGCCAACATCATCCTGATACCAAAGCCTGGCAGAGACACAACAAAAAAAGAGAATTTTAGACCAATCTCCCTGATGAACATCGATGCAAAAATCCTCAATAAAATACTGGCAAACCGGATTCAGCAGCACATCAAAAAGCTTATCCACCATGATCAAGTGGGCTTCATCCCTGGGATGCAAGGCTGGTTCAACATTCGCAAATCAATCAACGTAATCCAGCATATCAACAGAACCAAAGACAAGAACCACATGATTATCTCAATAGATGCAGAAAAGGCTTTTGACAAAATTCAACAGCCCTTCATGCTAAAAACGCTCAACAAATTCGGTATTGATGGAACGTACCTCAAAATAATAAGAGCTATTTATGACAAACCCACAGCTAATATCATACTGAATGGGCAAAAACTGGAAAAATTCCCTTTGAAAACTGGCACAAGACAGGGATGCCCTCTCTCACCACTCCTATTCAACATAGTGTTGGAAGTTCTGGCTAGGGCAATCAGGCAAGAGAAAGAAATCAAGGGTATTCAGTTAGGAAAAGAAGAAGTCAAATTGTCCCTGTTTGCAGATGACATGATTGTGTATTTAGAAAACCCCATCGTCTCAGCCCAAAATCTTCTTAAGCTGATAAGCAACTTCAGCAAAGTCTCAGGATACAAAATTAATGTGCAAAAATCACAAGCATTCTTATACACCAGTAACAGACAAGCAGAGAGCCAAATCAGGAATGAACTTCCATTCACAATTGCTTCAAAGAGAATAAAATACCTAGGAATCCAACTTACAAGGGATGTAAAGGACCTCTTCAAGGAGAACTACAAACCACTGCTCAGTGAAATCAAAGAGGACACAAACAAATGGAAGAACATACCATGCTCATGGATAGGCAGAATCAATATTGTGAAAATGGCCATACTGCCCAAGGTAATTTATAGATTCAATGCCATCCCCATCAAGCTACCAATGAGTTTCTTCACCGAATTGGAAAAAACTGCTTTAAAGTTCATATGGAACCAAAAAAGAGCCCGTATTGCCAAGACAATCCTAAGTCAAAAGGACAAAGCCGGAGGCGTCACGCTACCTGACTTCAAACTATACTACAAGGCTACAGTAACCAAAACAGCATGGTACTGGTACCAAAACAGAGATATAGACCAATGGAACAGAACGGAGCCTTCAGAAATAATGCCACACATCTACAACCATCTGATATTTGACAAACCTGAGAAAAACAAGAAATGGGGAAAGGATTCCCTATTTAATAAATGGTGCTGGGAAAATTGGCTAGCCATAAGTAGAAAGCTGAAACTGGATCCTTTCCTTACTCCTTATACGAAGATTAATTCAAGATGGATTAGAGACTTAAATGTTAGACCTAATACCATAAAAACCCTAGAAGAAAATCTAGGTAGTACCATTCAGGACATAGGCATGGGCAAGGACTTCATGTCTAAAACACCAAAAGCAACGGCAGCAAAAGCCAAAATTGACAAATGGGATCTCATTAAACTAAAGAGCTTCTGCACAGCAAAAGAAACTACCATCAGAGTGAACAGGCAACCTACAGAATGGGAGAAAATTTTTGCAATCTACTCATCTGACAAAGGGCTAATTTCCAGAATCTACAAAGAACTCAAGCAAATATACAAGAAAAAAACAAACAACCCCATCCAAAAGTGGGGAAAGGATATGAACAGACATTTCTCAAAAGAAGACATTCATACAGCCAACAGACACATGAAAAAATGCTCATCATCACTGGCCATCAGAGAAATGCAAATCAAAACCACAATGAGATACCATCTCACACCAGTTAGAATGGCAATCATTAAAAAATCAGGAAACAACAGGTGTTGGAGAGGATGTGGAGAAATAGGAACACTTTTACACTGTTGGTGGGATTGTAAACTAGTTCAACCATTATGGAAAACAGTATGGCGATTCCTCAAGGATCTAGAACTAGATGTACCATATGACCCAGCCATCCCACTACTGGGTATATACCCAAAGGATTATAAATTATGCTACTACAAAGACACATGCACACGTATGTTTATTGCGGCACTATTCACAATAGCAAAGACTTGGAATCAACCCAAATGTCCATCAGTGACAGACTGGATTAAGAAAATGTGGCACATATACACCATGGAATACTATGCAGCCATAAAAAAGGATGAGTTTGCGTCCTTTGTAGGGACATGGATGCAGCTGGAAACCATCATTCTTAGCAAACTATCACAAGAAGAGAAAACCAAACACCGCATGTTCTCACTCATAGGTGGGAACTGAACAATGAGCTCACTTGGACTCGGGAAGGGGAACATCACACACTGGGGCCTATCATGGGGAGGGGGGAGTGGGGAGGGATTGCATTGGGGAGTTATACCTGATATAAATGATGAATTGATGGGTGCTGACGAGTTGATGGGTGCAGCACACCAACATGGCACA
>NW_022325408.1:6507-18303 GCF_002776525.5 Piliocolobus tephrosceles | reverse complement strand
TTTGCCTTTCACACCCTAAAGGAAGCCCTATTAACTTCTTGTTTTCATTATTGTTGTGAATCTTCCCTTGAATATTATAATCTCTATAAGGAGAGTGGGAATACCTTTTTTATTTACTAAGCCTGACCCTTATTTGACATCATATTTGTTGAGTAAACCAATGAAGAAATGAACAAATAAAACAAGTAAATGAATGAGCTATAGAGAGTTATGTAGAGTTGCATAGTAGGAAGTTAATAGAAAAATGCAGCCAATATGATATTTTTTAGTAATTAAGTGGAATAGTTATGTCAGATATAGAACTATGCCATTTATAAGATTCATGTATGAAAACGATTAAAATAAAACTAACCAGCTCCTAAAAAATGGAGCTTGAAAGATCAAGAGAAAGACCAGGCAACTGCTTGTCAAACAGCCTGGTAAAGAGAATTGAATCTTCCTTATGGGACTCAATACCTTGTGAGGAAGGTGAAAGAGAAAATTCATACCCTAGATGAAGGAAGGCAGTGGGATGGTTAGCTATTTATGTGTTTTCATTAATTGTAGATTATACCTTTGCTAGATGAACAGCATAGTGTTTGCTGCAGCGAGCTAACCAGATACAGTTTCAAGTCCAAGCTACCCAGTCCCTAGCTGCCAGCATTGTTGGCTGCTGACACCTCATAACTGTGCAAAAGGAAGTTGCCTTTCTCAAGATTTTGCTTCACAATCCCCAACAGCAGCACCAATGAACAACACAAAGGTAAGACCCACATGCATTTCAGCTTCAAAGCTCTCTCTGAGATTGTTTGAGGTCTCTGTTGCATCCCAGTTAAAGTTCTGACTAATGCTGCTTCCTTCACTCTCACAGGTGTTTCTTAGAGCATTCCCCAGTACACCTCACACATACATAATTCTACGGTAGTTCCTTAGAGAAGTCAATCTGCAGTAAATAAAAGAAATTATTTCCAAATTCTGATAATTTGTAAATTTAGGTTTACTGATATATTATTTGTCATTAACTTTTCTGCTCATTGGTTCCAGAAGAAATCGTGGTGTGATAGATTGAACGATGACTCCCTCTTCCACAGCAATGTCCACGTCTCAGTCCTCAAAACCTGGGAATATGTTACTTTTACATGGTCAAAGAAATTTTGCAGATGTAATTAATGTGAGGATTTTGTGATGGAGAGATTATCCTGAATTATCCAGGTTAGCCTGGATAATCACAAGGGTCCTTTTAAAAGCGGGACAGGATTAGAATCAGACAGAAGATGAAGTGATGACAGAAGCAAAGGAACAGAAAGAAAGATTAGAACATGCTACACTACTGCTTTAAAGATGAAGGAAGGAGGCATAAGCTGAGGAATGCTGGCATTCTCTAGAATCTAGAAAATGCAAGGAAACAGATTCCCTTCTAAGGCCTCCAGAAGGAATGCACCCCTGCCAATCTTTTTTAGACTTTGACCTCCGTATATATGAGATAAAACTGTGCTTTCCAGTAAGCCACTCAGTTTGTGGTAACTTGTTACAACTTCAATATGAAATGAACATACATAGTAATCATAAGTTTGTTCAAAAGATGACCAAGTGCTTACAGAGATGTATTTGTACAAATGATATGTCAAGAATTTCTCAAGGAACCATGATTATGACTAGGTCATTTTACATTATTTTCTATACATTTAGATAATTGATCTATGCTCTTATAATGTTAAATTTCTAAGTAATCCAAAATTGTTCTGCTGAAATATTATAATGATCATACCCACGAATATCATGTATTCTCCCTTTTAAGACTTATCTTTCTAATTTAGAGGCCATATGTCTATTTATTATTTAATAAATCTCATCATATCCTAGCAATATTTCTAGATTAAACTTTCTAGAATTGATCTTCCCATGATTCAGATTTAGGATCAACAATTATTATCTTAGTGATGATTAATATTAGGCTTTCTTACATGCATTAGCTTAAAAAGTACATTATTGTAGTAGACTTTTTATAAATGTTCATCATTTGACATGTGTCTGATCTATGAACAGCTGGTAGAAAAAGAGATAAAAAAGAAAAAAATTATGTGGACATTAAATTAAAATAATTATCAATGTTCAGATTTTTAGATTACATTACTTGAGTTTTTAAATACAGGGACGAGGTCTCTGGTGTATCCTGATGTAACTGTTCATTAAAACAACATGAAGCTTCTAAAATACGTATACAGAGAGAGAGGAAGGAATAAGTTTATCTTTTACCCTTTCTCCCTTTGACTTCCCCGCTTTATAAGCCTGTGTGCAGTTTCTAAACTCCTGATAGAGTTCATCTTAGAACAATGAGATGATTTCATTAACAGGGTGCCTTGATGAACTGAGCTTATCAACTATAAACATACAAAATGTGGTGATAGGCTCATACTAGAAGGCCTTTGGTTCTAGGGAAATATAATCTACATTATATTATACTGGAGAAATAGAATCTACATTATTTGTGAAACCTTCCTACAAGTCCTGAGTGAGCATCTGGTTTTAACTGAAATAGAAACAATTTCTCTCAGAATTGCTAGTGTTCCCTCCTCTAGATAGGTTCTCAGTGAGAGAATCTCCAAGCACCTTTATGTAATTATTTGCCTGTAAGAGCCACTCTGACTCTTTCCTCATTTTAAACTGTTTCCATCTACTTCTTTTTGTCTCTCTAAGCTTCTGTTGGGTATTTTGTCCATTTTTCTAACATATTTTCTTACCACTACTATTGCTTTGCCCATCACATTTTTCCTCCTTTTGTTTTTCCTTTCCTTTTTTTTTTTTTTTTTTTTTTTTTTTAGAAATAAAGTTTAAGAGCTAATGAAACTATTCAACTGAATGGATCTGAGTTTCAGCAATTGTGAACTCTTTAAAATGAAATAAATATTTCTTTGGGGTTAACATGTTAATGAAAGGATTGTCCCTTTACTGAGGGCACATCAAGACAAGCTTAACATTTCCAGGGCTCAGTCACTTACAAAAAATAAAACTATGAAGACATTCTAAGGAAATGCTGGCCCTTCAAATTTATCTGACACTGCAGCAAGCTCTTATGGCCTATTCTAAGAACTTTGTACTAGCTCTCTTGTTTAATGAGCAGCTTAATTTAAAGCTTAAAATTATTAAGTATTCCAAAGGAGTCATAAATAATGCACCTTATAATATTCTTATCAAGCACATAAAGATACATTTGTCTTCCATTAACAACATACTTTTAAAGTAGCTTGACCTCTTCAGATGTGTAAGAGCACTCAATTAGTGCAATTTGTCACAGGTCTTTTACACGTTAATAAGATGTAATTAATTGTCTGTTTTGTCTAATTAACTTTTCAGACACTGGCAGCTCTTGTTCTTTTAATACAAAGCAAGAGTGCCTTATTTGCAATTCTAATATTTGATGCAGAATTCTGACTATAAACTCAAGTCTACCATCCTAAAAACAAGTTATATGGCAATTAAGAATTCAGGAAAGAAATATTATATATTTTTAGGATATTAATGTTTTTATGTGCTATTCCAAACCACAAGAGTGAAAGAAATTCAGATTGAAAAATAAATGAGCAAACATACATAATCCTTCCCAAGATATATTAATGTGTAAGATTTTATGTAAATAATTTTATATTTGCTCATTCATTCATTTAGTTGTTCTCTCATCTTCTATTAATTCATTCATTCTTGTAGTGCCAAGTCTCTTGAGGATAGTCTGTTAGTAGCTAAAGATTTGAGGATAACCAAGTAAAAACACTGTCCTTAACAAAATGTATATTTCCTGGCCATGAAATTAACAGTGAAATTGACTAAATCTTAGAGTAGAAGCATACGCTCTATGTATAATATTTTTTCTCCTAGTGAAGTGTAGACCAGAGTGACATATTTGTGGCACATTTGTTCAACATATGACAATATACTAACTCTATTCTTCATCTTATTACACTGTAAAATTAACATATTTTAATTACAAGTATTTGAAAAATATAAACATTTTATTGTATGGTATTATTAAATATTATTTTTAAACGTGATTTAAATAGAATATTTCTGGCCGGGCGCCATGACTCACGTCTGTAATCCCAACACTTTGGTGGGCCTAGGTGGGTGGATCACTTGAGGTGAGGAGTTCGTAACCAGCCTGGCCAAATGGTGAAACCCCGTCTCTACTAAAAATACAAAAATGAGCCACGTGTGGTGGTACATGATTGTAATCCCAGTTCCTTGGGAGACTGAGGCAGGAGGATTGCTTGAACCTGGGAAGTGGAGGTTGCAGTGAGCTGAGATTGTGCCACTGCACTCCAGCCTGGGTGACAGAACAAGACTATGTCTCAAAAAAAAAAAAGTAGTAAAATATAATAAAATTATATATTTATTACATTTTAATTTTTAAATATAAAATTATATAAATATATATATTACTAATAGGCACCATAATTTATTTAGCATTAACTCAGAATAATTACCTGTGGGTCTTTTTACAAATACTGAGTTTATAATTTCAGTAGAATCTCTGCAGAAGATTGTGATGAACAGTCAAGGCTGATAAATGTTTTCCCATTCTAATACATTTAGTTATTCCTAAATTCCAAGTTGTATAACACATAATGCAATATTTTGGATTCTTCATTGCTATGTATTTTCTTAGGGCACCCAACAGATTCAAAATTCCTGGAAATCTAAAAGTGTTGTAAAGTTTCTGATGCATATAGTCAAATTGCTTTCTAGAAAATACTCAGAAATCTGATATTTTATATGAAAACAACTGTCTTCCCTAGGATGAATTAATTATTTTTAAGGTTTATATTTGATTTTTTAAATGGCATCTCTATATTTTGGGAGTTTTTGTTGTTATTGTTGTTGTTTTCTTTTTTGAGACAGAATCTCACTCTGTTGCCCAGGCTGGAGTGCAGTGGCACAATCTCGGCTCACTGCAACCTCCGCCTCCAGGGTTCAAGCAATTGTCCTTCCTCAGCCTTCCTAGTAGCTGGGATTACAGGTGTCCACCACCACGCCCAGCTAATTTTTGTATTTTCAGTATAAACAGGTTTCTCCATGTAGACCAGGCTGGTCTTGAACTCCTGACCTCAAGTGATCCACCCGCCTCGGACTCCCAAAATGCTGGGGTTCAGGTGTGAGCCACTGCACTGGCCTTATATTTTTAATGATGTTTCTCCTATATGTATTTAATAATTGTGTACATGATAATATAAAACATTTATCATATTAGTAGCAAAGTTTTTTCTTCCTTTTTCACTTTTATTATAATATAATGAAATACTAGGTAAAAGAACATGCTCTGGAGTCACACCAGCTGGGTTTCAATCCTGACTCTGCCCTTATTGGCTGTTACCCTCTGTAAATATCTTGAACTCTGTTTCTTAGTTTCTTTATCCATAACAGGGGGACAATAACAGCACCTATTTCACCAAGTAATTGTAAAAATTAAATATGTTAATAAATGTAAAACTTTTAGAAAATCTCCCATTTCTTGTTTGTTGCCTTCCTGCAGGAACTGTAATGTTAGATTAGATTACCATTCTCTGTTCTTCAATGTCCAAATCAACTCTTTCATTGAAATCAATTTCAATCTTCTCCCACTGCATTATTGGTAAACTTTTTATGTTTATGACTCAAATAATTGATTAAATTTTCCATAAATTTCAGATATGGCCTTTGCCGCTAGGATATTTTGTATTTTTAAGCTTTTTTATTTTTTAACATCAGTTTATTTTCTTTGCATTTTTGTCTTCATCTCAATTTTTCTTTTTTATTATGGGTTCCAGCTCTTGTTTCTCAGAGACCATTTCTTCTTTGATATATTTGATAACACCAAACATATAATATAATACTTCCATATTTTAATTTTAGAAATTATTTGTACAGATATGCTTAGTGTCTGCTTTTCTTCTAATTGTTTTTCTTGGAGGAGGTTATGCTTTAAAAAATATTTTTATCTTACTCATATTTGAATAGAAAAGTATTGTCTAGGCCTGCTGTTTTGCCAGGGTAGATAGTGTACTTTTGGTCTCTCTAATAGCTCATATGGACTCTAGCAAAGCATTGCTCCCAACCCAAAATTGACCTATGCCAACTGGAAATGTCCTGCATCTTTTCATTTAATACTGGTACAATTCACTGTGATTGAAATTTATTTCAGCATATTTACAGACCATGAGGGCTAAGAAACATTGCCTGATGAAATATATAAAGAATTACATTATTAAAAATCATGCCAAACATATTGATTGTAATGATTATCATAAAACGTGTATTATTATCAAAGTAAACTAACCACATCCAATTCATCAGTGTTATAGTCAGTGACAACTAGAATTAGAGAATATTAAAAGTAGAATGAAACATTACCATCCAGTTCAAGTTCAGAATTTTGTACGTATATGTACATATATAAGCCCAGAAACACAAAGATGTGAAGAAATGGCTAGAATGAGGCAGAAACTGGAGTTTGACTCAGATTCCTATATTGCAGTGATTTTTCCATGATGCTCCATTAGCCCTTTAGTTTCAAAAACCAGGATAATTGGCCAGGAAAACACAAAATTTTCACTATTTTAAAAGGTAGATATCGTTGGAAAAGAACAGGCAAGTGACAACTAACAGAGAGTAGAGTAAAGACAAGCACAGTATGAGAAATTCTTCCAATAACCTCTGAGTGGATGTCATTGCTTTAGGAAGTGATGATGTGCCCAGACAGCCATGGGAAGATGATTATTTAAGAGTCTGACACCTGAAAATGGAGATTTATAATTTAACTCTTACCTGGGATAAGGTAAAATTGAAAAAGCATGAAGAAATTGCACTATTTTTTTGTTGGAAAGATTCATATATCATATCCATCACTTTAGGAGTTACCAAAGCCCAATGTCTCAATGGTAGAATAATAAAAGTGGAACACTTTCTTTTTTTTTTTTTTTTTTTTTTGAGACGGAGTCTTGCTGTGTCTCCTGGGCTGGAGTGCAGTGGCCCCATCTCAGCTCACTGCAAGCTCCGCCTCCCGGATTCACGCCATTCTCCTGCCTCAGCCTCCGGAGTAGCTGGGACTACAGGCTCCCGCCACCTCGCCCGGCTAGTTTTTTGAATTTTTAGTAGAGATGGGGTTTCACCGTGTTAGCCAGGATGGTCTCGATCTCCTGACCTCATGATCCGCCCGTCTCGGCCTCCCAAAGTGCTGGGATTACAGGCTTGAGCCACCGCGCCCGGCCAAAAGTGGAACACTTTCTTGGTCATTCAGTTATTTTGATTAAAAATGAAAAAATCTATATAACGAAAATCTGAAATTCCGTTTGCAACATCATCTGGACAAAAGATCATTTCTTTTTCTTCTTTACCTTTAAAAACATATGACTAAAAGCATCAATTTTCAAGAGAATATCTATTCATTGCTACTGTATTGGTTATCTAATAGTTATATTTTTATAAATAAATGCAAAATGTAGTGTTTCGTCAACGGCTAGAAAAAAAATGGCTGTTTCAATTTGGTTATGGACACACTGCTGCCACCTGGTGTGATATTATCTAAATTACAGAATCAGGTCTGGAAATGCAAACACATTTTAAAAATTCAGTTATTTAAAGAAAAAATATTTCTGTGTATCTTGTGTATATTAAAATTAATTTTGAAGCAAAATGTAAACATTATCACAAAACCAAGCTGTGATGAATAAAATGATTTAGAAATGCAGAAAACTATTCAATATTATCATTATTAAAAATAAAACTTGAATTCACTTTTTGGTTTGTATTTTCATAATGAAAGGCTAAATCAAACTTCAAAAACAAACCTTCGTCTTATGCTATGAGCGGCGGTAACCTCTGTATTGCTATTATTTAATGCCAAAAAAGCTGATGTTGTCATCCATTTAAATAAGAATGATAACTAGAAGCTTTAGTAAAAGAAACTTTTGGAAATACTATAAACTACTTTGGTTTTATCTCTTCATCTAATTTCATATGCAAGACAAACAGTGAAAGACAACAGTTATAAAACATAACTTTATATATTGATAATGCTTTAATGTATTTTTGCAAATCCTTGTCAGCTCAATTATATCCTTGGCATTCAGAAATAATCACTCATGCTCTCTAGCAATTCTTCACGACAGCTAGTCACTTTATCTGATTTTATGTCTATGACTGCTTTTAGAAGATCTAATATCTCCTAGTCAGAACACTCGAACCAAACTTTTCACATTGTATCATAGAAATTAGATTTTTCACTTTCTCTTCAGTGACATTTTCCAAATTATGTACTTCCTCAATGATTATTTTGAATAAATTTGAAAACACTAAAATAAATAAATGTAAACTGGCCTCAGCATTATATCATTAACATGGTAAGGTATATTGAGAAGGTAAGAGCATATGTCACTTCTCAAGCTCTATGGATCACTCTGGTCTCCACTTTAGAACACAAAACTAGTCCTCTCAGGTGCACTAATTGGAAATATACTAAAAGGTGTATTTTCTTATGATGTGTATTGATTACTTTTATAGCTCTGTTTTGGAGTTTATTTTTATGTCAGAACAGATTATTGATTGAAATAATGAAATATATCATCTACACTATCTCTTTTGGCCCTGTTATGAAGTCATGGCTAGGAAAATTATAAATTTGATTAAAATATATTGGAATATTTTCAGCCAGGTCTTCTTTGGTTTCTGTACAATGAAGTTACTTCTTTATGTGATGTAATGTTGCTGAGTGATTGAGACAGAGAGTTGAAGTCTGACTGCTGAGGTTCAAATGGCAGCCCTACTATTCCAAGCCTTACCTCTCTAAGCCTCAATTTGCTCAATATTAAGTAAGAATATCAACCATACCCAAGTTTATTTGGGGATCCATTGAATTAACGCATTTACTGGTGTTTGGCACATGGTAAGTGCTCCATAAAATGTGTTTATTGTTCGTAATAAAGCTATGAAAAAAAACACATAATCATATTTATAAAGATTATGTAGCATTTTAGATATTCAGGTAATTATTAATTACCTGAATTAATTTCAGCTATTACCTCTTGCTTTTACAACTAATCATTTCAAAGTCTTATGCTCTGAAGTTAAACATGTTAGTATTACATGTATATTTTTAATTAAACCACTTCGGGAAAAAGTTGTTTGAAAATAAAGATTCGTTTTAGTGCTTAGTTTGCATTCTCAGAATTCAACTGAAACTTGGATGTTTCATAAAATCATATTTTACAAATATCTTGATAGCTAGTTGAAAGCTATTATGAGATAATACTAAGCAACATAAATGTAATTTCCTTATATGTTCATTAAATTGCTCAAACTACTAACATTCTTAAAAATGAAGTCTTTTTATCCTTGTGGTTGTGGATTTTTATATATAAACTATAATGTGTGTATATGTGTACATACATATACAGTACATATATAGATACACACACACACACATATATATATATATATAAACTTCTATTTAAGGGAGAAAAATTATTCATGGCAAAAAAGTAGAGTTTCATGAGGAAGGTATTATTTTAAGTATAGATGTTATAGTTTTATATAAAATTCTGTGGGAAAAAAAATCCTAGCTAAGGTAAGGATTCTTTGTCTGATTCTAGAACACCCAAAAGGATGTTATATAAATCTTCCCTTGCTGTACTGTATATAGACTGACAGGGACAGAATGAAAACCAAAGCAAATATGAGGTAAAAATGATTTTTTATTACTTTAGGTATTTCTAGATGTCAGATAAAAATGAGAACATTGCTAAAATTTTACAGAATGACAGCTCTGCCTTATGGAGAAAATTCTATAGTTTGATGTATGAGGCAGAAAATGTGAAAAATATTATGAAGTACTACCCTGACATAATGACGGAAAGCTGCTGAAAGTGTGCTAACACCAAGAAATATAATAGAGTAAAGTTAAACAAGGAAGAGTGCCATTTTTTTTAATCTTTCCTACCTCAGAAACATGAAGTTTAGCTTTCAAAAATGCAAACCACTACCTTTTATTTTTTACTGACTTCTACATGTACTACTTTACTACCTTACTTGGAAGCTAAGTTCCCAATACCTTTGTATATTTTGCAAATACGAAATAAATATTGAAAGTTATTTAATAATGGTAATATTCTCCTCTACTATAAATGAGTAGACTATAACCTGCTAAATTATTCATTTAATATTTATCCACTCGTATGCTACTTCTGCATATACTCTTCTTCTAAGTGGTATCAGACATTTGATGCCTTAAGCCACATGTACCCACAACCCCTTTGTTATGTTCACAGTAGTAAAATTTGCCTTTGATAAATTCTGTAATTCAAGGTGCTCCGCCCTCTACCCTCCAAGAAGTTGACACTTAACCCAGATTAAGCCAAGTGGACTCTCTCCCCCTGAGATTTTCCTCTAAGGCCAAATTATATCAGTGGTGGTGCTTGAAGAAATTAGCTCTTACTATCTGGAAATCTTGATATTCCCTGATTCCTGAAACTTTCTAAGTTTGATTAATCAATACCCCTTTGACTCTACAAAACCCTTTGTCCTTCAAGTGAATTCTGGTTTTTGGTAAATTTCAATTTGTTAAATTAGCTAAAGTGATTTATGAGGCTTACAACATATATACATATATATATATTTATATGTGGATATATATTTTTATATATGGCACATTTAATGGTTGAGTTATGTAATACAGTATAAAATCTCATGACAGGAGCATATAGTTGAATGTGGCAGGATATTCTTAATTCCTTTATTTTTATAAGGAATACTGACATGAAATTTTATTTTTACGTAAGCTCTCTGTTTCACTAATTTCCCCCCATATTTCTTATGTCAAGAAAACACTCCATGGGCTAGTACAAAAGAAAATTAAATAACATATTATGTATTATTGTATGTATGCCGACATAATCACTTCTACATTGATTCTATTAATACATTAAGGAAGGAAACCTCTGCAAATGCCACTTATACAATTATTTATATTTATATAAGACACAATTTTTTCAGTGGAATGCAGACTAGAAGGTGGGTTGCAGAATAACTCACATTTATATTATTTGCAAAGTTTTATGCGTTATTTAAATTTAATATATTACAATCACCAGTGAGAATCACAGCTAAAAACATATCAATGTGCTCAAGTTTATTTCCCATTGGATATCTCTGTATAAATATTGAGAAATGTTGAATTAAAAATTAAAGATTCATTGCAAATTTTTACTCTTTAATTTAATTTGCTTTTTATAATAGTAATTTTCCTATAACATTTTTATGAATATTAAATGAGACAGCTCATGAAAATCTCAACATAAAGATGGGTTCATAACAAGCTCAATAAACGCCTGTTGTGATATTGAAGATAATAATAAAATGATGATAATGATAGTGCATATCAACGTGAAAATGAGTCTTGTCTAAACCATTATTTTTGTTTAGGTTTCCTTGATTAGGTTTTGCTAGTTTTCTATACAGTCAAGTCTATGTGTGGAATTTAACTCATTGACTATTCTAAGAAAATCTCTAAAAATATCCTGAGTAGTTATCAGTATTTCAACTTTAAACACATAACAACTGTTCCCACTATTTGGGTGGTATAAGAATCTTTTTTTTATTTTTTTAAACTTTTTAAAGACACTGTTTCCATTCTTTAGGAGTAAAATGAATCTAAATTCTGAGCTGATTTTTTTTTTTTTTTTTTTTTTTTTTGCCTACAGGGAGTGAAGAAGAACTTTCATTTGGAGTTAGGAGATAGGAAGGCAGAAAAAGACCTTTCTCCTGTGGTGAAAACAAGTTAAATCTGGGAAAACA
>NW_022325408.1:0-6407 GCF_002776525.5 Piliocolobus tephrosceles | reverse complement strand
ACCTTGACTCACTGCAATCTCTGCCTCCCGGGTTCAAGTGATTCTGCTGCCTTAGCCTCCCGAGTAGTTGGGATTACAGGCATGAGCCACCACGTCCAGCTAATTTTTGTATTTTTTTTTAGTAGAGACGGCGTTTCACTGTGTTGGCCAGGCTGTTCTCGAGCTCCTGACTTCAATCGATCCACCCAATTCGGCCTCCCAAAATGCTGGGATTACAGGCATAAGCCACCGCACCCGGCCAATCATAATTTTTTTTTTTATTTAAACATGGCCAGTGAAAAGTGGTGAATAAGAGATTTCTTGTGAACTGAAGTCTAGAGAGAAACAAGCTCAGAAAGCAACTATAACCTTCCAGACCTGGAGATGGGCCTCTAGCGTGGGAGTGCTGGGGGGCTTGCCATAGAAATATTTTATGGGAGTGAGGGAAAATCAACCAGACTCCTTGGAATACAGTGTGGGTAGGCAGAACAAATAATAATTTGAAACAGTTATAAACACAAGGATGGACCATTAGGGAAAGCAGTTCCCTTCCCTCAGTTTTTGCCAAGAAAGCATAAGCAAACCTCAACGGAGAGAAATCACATACCACACATAGTGCTATTCTTGTGTTTTCAGTCCCTACCTGAAGTGAAAGTATATTAAACTGCAACCACTTCCTTCCCAGCTAAAAAGGCAGCAGCTTGGGAGGTTGAGGTTGTCCATTCACAAGTGAACTCATTCTAATTAAAGCTGTGACCCAGCACCAACTCAAATTGATTTTAGAAAATGTCTGAATAATCAGCCTTGCACTCTAACAACTTGTCAGAGAAAAGAGTTTAAATAAACAAAAATATAAATAAATTTTAAAATATTTTATACATCAGTTTTTATACAATGTGCAGTCTACAATAAAAAAAGGTCAGAAACACGAAGAAGCAGAAAATATAAGAATAATAGAGAAAATAATTTTTAAAAATTTTTTTCCATAGGTTATTGCATTTAGTTACATGCGTAAATTATTTAGTGGTGATTTGTGAGATTTTGGTGCACCCATCACCTGAGCAGTATACACTGCACCCAATTTGTAGTCTTTTATCCCTCAGCCCCTTCCCACCATTTCCCTGAGTCCCCAAAGTCTGTTGTGTCACTCTTGTGCCTTTGCATCCTCATAGCTTAGCTCACACTTAGGAGTAAGAGCATACGATGTTTGGTTTTCCGTTCCTGAGTCACTTCATTTAGAATAATAGTCTCCAATCTCATCCAGGTTGCTGCGAATGCCATTAATTCATTCCTTTTTATAGCTGAGTACTATTCCATTGTATTTATATAACATTGTAGGAGAAAAAGTGTTAATAAAAACAGATCTATTGATGAACAAGTGTTTGCAATGAGTCAACAAAAAAATTAAAAGTAACTATTATGATTAAGTTAAATAATTTACAGGGAAAGATGAAGACGTTGGGTATCTCAAGAAGTAAATTTAAATTAAAATACGATTCATTGGATATGCTAGCAAATGAAGTCAGAAAAAAGAAGAGAGTGAGACACTGAATAAAGAAGACAGATACAGAGAAATATTCAGGCATACAAAATTAGAAGAAAAAATGGTCAATTATTTTTCCAAATTTAATAAACAATTTCAGCTCTACTGATCCAGAAAGTTTAATAAACCCAACTGAATAAAGTAAAAATTGATAATGAGGTATAATATAGTTAAATTACTTAAAGCCATGGATAATACCAAAAAAATAAACTATAGGTAAAAAAATACTTTTAAGTACAGTGCAACAATCGTAAGAATTATGGCTTAATTCTCATCAGATAAAATGAGAGCCAGGAGACAAAGAGAGAATCTTTAAAGTGCTAAGACAGAAAACAGAAACAAAAGTTTTCAATCTACAATTATATATTCAGCATAAGTATCCTTTGAGAGTTAAAGCAAAGACATTTTCAATTAAAAAAATTATACTACAAGATCCGTACTACAAAATACACAAAAATAGTTCTTCAGGCTGAAGGAAAATTATACCACAGATAAACTTAGATCTATAGAGAAGAATACAAAGTACTAGATACAGCAAATATGAGTTAAATATAAAAGTTTTTGTTTTTAAAAAAAGTTTACGTTGTTTAAACTATATTATTAAAACAAAAAATATGTATAGTGGGGATGATAATATATGTAGAATTAAAATATATTACAATATATGATACAAATACTAAAATTGTTTCATCAAACCAAAAGAAGGAAGAAAAGGAAGAACCAAAAAACAAGTAAACAAACAATGGATGAAATAAAAATTCAAAAAAGCAAGATTTTAGCCTTAAATTCAACCATATTAATTATTATATTAAATGTTGATGGGCTTAAATACTTCCATTCAAAGGCAAAAGTTTTATATCTGGATTAAAAAAAACTCTATGCTCTTCACAAAGCTACCAACATTAAATATTATGATATAGATATGTTGAAAGCAAAATAATGGAAAAGATATACCACACAAACACTAATCACAAGAAAGTTTGCATTGCTATATTAATATCAGACAAAGTAGATGTCAAGATAAGAAAAATTACCAGACAAAAATGTTTGATGTTTTATAATATTTTTAAAAAGATCAATTCAAAAAAGTATAAATATCTGATAACAGAGATTCAACATATACGAAGGAAAAATTGATATAACTAAAGCAGGAAATTTAAACAATACATATCTATGCCTAGATATTGCAACTTCTTTTCTTCTTCTTCTTTTTTTTTTTTTTTTTTTTTTTTTTTTTTTTTTTTTTTTTTTTTTTTGAGATGGAGTCTCGCCGCTCTGTTGCCCAGGCTGGAGTGCAGTGGCCTAATCTAGGCTCACTGTAACCTCCACCTCCTGGGTTCAAGTGATTGTCCTGCCTCAGCCTCCCAGATAGCTGGGACTACAGGCACGCACCACCACATCTGGCTAATTTTTTGTATTTTTACTAGGGACCGGGTTTCACGGTGTTAGGCAGGATGGTCTCCATCTCTTGACCTCGTGATCCGCCCACCTCGGCATCCCAAACTGCTGGCATTACAGGCATGACTCCACTTCATTTTTATAAGTGATCAAAAAAACCAGACCAAAAAATTAGTAAGCATAAATAAGATTTGAACAATATCAAATACCTACTTGACACTTCTAGGACACTACATCTAACAACTGTATAATATACATTATTTTCAAGAACACATGGAACATTCACTAATTCAGGCCAAATGCTGGACCATGAAATGAATCTCATTAAGTTTAAGATGATGTAAGTCACACAGGGCATGTTCTCTGGTTATAATAGAATTAAATTAAAATTTAATAATAGAAAATCTCAAATATATAAAAATTAAGCAGCATACTTCTAAATAATCCACTGCCTTAATAAAGAAAACACAAGACAAGAAAACATCATAAAGCTGAATGATAGTGAAAATCTAACTTATGTAAATATGTGGAATGCATATAAAACAGAGCTTCAGGGTAATTTATAAGTAAATACTTATGTTAGATAAAATATTGCTTTAATGTTAATTTGTAAGTTTCCAATTTAAGAAGCTAGAAAAAGATCAAACTAAACTAAAATAAGTAGAACCAATTAAAATAAGAGCAAAATAATTTTTTAAGAAATTAAAAATAGAGAAATAATGAAGTATATAAAGAGGAATGCCACTTCTTTCAAAAGATTATAAAATGAATAAATTCTTAGCAATATTGATCAACAAAAGCAACAAAACCCAATTACCAATAGCACGGTATCAGGATATGTGGGTCACATACACAAAAAGATTATTCCATAATTTATCATAATGGCTAAGGGCTTTAACTTACCATAGAAAACATCTGTGTTCAGTCCTGTTTACTCTGTAAATGGCTCCTAGTTCTAGGTTAGCCTTATTTATAACTATTGCCAAAGGGAAACTAATGCATAAATTGTGATATTGAACATAAATAATGTATAAGAAGAATGCCTATAATCTCCTAATAAAAACATGGCATATGTTTTAATAATAATATTCAATGTTTTAGATATCTTAGAAAACTTTCTAAGCAAACTTGCCATAACTGAAGTGGGTTAAAAGAGTAATTACATTCTTTGGTTACATTTCAAAATGCCTACAAACAGCAAATAAAATGATGTTGAGTAATATTCTGCAAAAACAAGTTTCATCACCACTTCCATGTCTTTATTAAATTGCCTTATATCCCACTTTGCTTGGGTTACTGCTGTTGTTCAGAATCCCCTCCTGAAGACAGGGAACACTTTAGCTTGCATACCAATGTGAATAATAAAAAAAAATCCTTGACATATACATCTGTGCAAACATTCTCCCCAGCTACCTGAATTCGATGACATCAATCATAAGGGGCTTCACTGGGTAAACATACATTTAGGTTTTAAGATATGTATAAGTATATGGTATACCTCACTGGTGCCATTGACTATAATTGTAAAATATAATTACATTTATTCATTGAGTGTTTTGTATCAGAAGAGTCACTAAAAACATCTTTAAACATCTGCTGTGAACCTTGTTTCGATGTGCATTACAAAAATATAGAACATTTAAGATAAAATACATTATGTTCTCTTGGAGAATATAAAACACAATAAGATGTGGATATGATGGATTTCTGCCAAGCATTTGTACATATCTTCAGAAAATTTCACACATATAATTCCCTGGTGTTAATGCTAGTGTTCGTTTTGTTCTTAATGGGGTTGGATTTTTAGTCTCAGTCCTCAATGACATCTTGTTGTACAAATGGTTCTTCTATTTTGGATATGTGCATCCTTTGTCTAATATGATTTCGGACCAACTCTTTGTATTTTCTTAGGTCAATATTAGTTTACCATGCATTTTCCTTTCACACTGGAGCTGGGGCAGATAATACAAATCTGAATGTACAAATATGCAAAAATACACTATGTTCTCACAGAAAAATAATTACCAAAAACAGATTTAGTGTGAAATTGTGCATGACTCTTATTTTAATTAGCACAGCTTTTACAACTCAAGCACGTATAGAAGCATCAGCATTATCTGTAATACATTTCAGTTGTATATTGCCATTATTTTTCCAAACATTATAAACTATAACAATTCGACTACTCTCTTCAGTAGGCATTTTTCAAGTTCCTGCTTTATAGGAGTTGAACATATATGAACAAAGAAGAGAGGGAAGGGGGTCCTATGCTTTTCTTATACGGTCCCTTCAAATTTATTTCATTTAGAAGTATTCAGAATGAGCTATTAAAATACTGATAATCATTCTCATGCACATCTATTGTCTGCATATTTTTATAATACTACCCTTGCTCACCATGCTGAAGTGCACTGACTTTCCTCATGTTTCTTGAATATTTCTGCATTCTTCTGCTCAGAGTCTATGAATTGATTGCTTCCTGCCATTGGAATGCTTTCCCCCCTAGATCCGCATGCTTGCCGTTAGTCCATTTTTACAGCTTCAATTAAACTCCCCTTCTCATTGGATTTTACCCTGATCTCCGTATTTATGATTGCAGTTTCTCCCATCCAGCTGACTTTCTAAATCTAATTTAAGAGTTTGTATTATAAAGAGATGTGGATTTTTTCATGCTTTTATTAGAAGTATTGAGGTGACCATACAATTTTTGTCCTTCAGTCTGTTAAAGTGGTGTATTATATTTATTGATTTGTATATCTTGAACCATCTTGCATCCCAAGGATAAATCCTATTTGATCATGCTGTATGATACTTATAATGTGCTGTTGACTTTGGTTTGCTAGTATTTCGTGAAGAATTTTTGTATCTATGTTCATCAGGGATATTGGCCTATAATTTTCTTTTCTGGAAGTGTCTTTGGTCTGCCTTTAATGTCAAAGTATTGCTAGCCTCGTAAAATGAGATTGAAAGTATTCTCTCCTCTCTAATTTTTTAAAAGAGTGTGACAAGGATTGGCCATCCGATCCCAGGCATTTTTGTTGTTTCTGTTGGAAGATTTTATTCACTATCTTATTCACTACTGCTCTGCTTTAATTTCCTATTTTTTTATGATTCAGACTTGGTAAGTTGTATGTTTCTAAGAATTTATCCATTTATTCTTGTTATTTAATTTTTTTACTTATAACTGTTCCAAGTAGTTTCTTATAATCCTTTGTATTTCTGTAACAGTTACAATATCTCCTCTTTCATTTATAAGTTGAGTCTTTTTCCTTTAGACCATCTAAAGGTTTATATTTTCTATTGATTTTCTAATATCTATTATATGTATTTCTGCTCTGATCTTTATTTTTTTCTTCTGTCTTCTAACTTTGGGCTTAGTATGTTTTCTATTTTTCTTCTTTTTTAAAATTTCCTTGAAGTATAAAGTTATGTTGTTGTTTAAGATCTTTTTCTCATGGTAGGTATTTAACATTAGAGAATTCTCTGT
>NW_022325407.1:11896-18303 GCF_002776525.5 Piliocolobus tephrosceles | reverse complement strand
ACAGAGAATTCTCTAATGTTAAATACCTACCATGAGAAAAAGATCTTAAACAACAACATAACTTTATACTTCAAGGAAATTTTAAAAAAGAAGAAAAATAGAAAACATACTAAGCCCAAAGTTAGAAGACAGAAGAAAAAAATAAAGATCAGAGCAGAAATACATATAATAGATATTAGAAAATCAATAGAAAATATAAACCTTTAGATGGTCTAAAGGAAAAAGACTCAACTTATAAATGAAAGAGGAGATATTGTAACTGTTACAGAAATACAAAGGATTATAAGAAACTACTTGGAACAGTTATAAGTAAAAAAATTAAATAACAAGAATAAATGGATAAATTCTTAGAAACATACAACTTACCAAGTCTGAATCATAAAAAAATAGGAAATTAAAGCAGAGCAGTAGTGAATAAGATAGTGAATAAAATCTTCCAACAGAAACAACAAAAATGCCTGGGATCGGATGGCCAATCCTTGTCACACTCTTTTAAAAAATTAGAGAGGAGAGAATACTTTCAATCTCATTTTACGAGGCTAGCAATACTTTGACATTAAAGGCAGACCAAAGACACTTCCAGAAAAGAAAATTATAGGCCAATATCCCTGATGAACATAGATACAAAAATTCTTCACGAAATACTAGCAAACCAAAGTCAACAGCACATTATAAGTATCATACAGCATGATCAAATAGGATTTATCCTTGGGATGCAAGATGGTTCAAGATATACAAATCAATAAATATAATACACCACTTTAACAGACTGAAGGACAAAAATTGTATGGTCACCTCAATACTTCTAATAAAAGCATGAAAAAATCCACATCTCTTTATAATACAAACTCTTAAATTAGATTTAGAAAGTCAGCTGGATGGGAGAAACTGCAATCATAAATACGGAGATCAGGGTAAAATCCAATGAGAAGGGGAGTTTAATTGAAGCTGTAAAAATGGACTAACGGCAAGCATGCGGATCTAGGGGGGAAAGCATTCCAATGGCAGGAAGCAATCAATTCATAGACTCTGAGCAGAAGAATGCAGAAATATTCAAGAAACATGAGGAAAGTCAGTGCACTTCAGCATGGTGAGCAAGGGTAGTATTATAAAAATATGCAGACAATAGATGTGCATGAGAATGATTATCAGTATTTTAATAGCTCATTCTGAATACTTCTAAATGAAATAAATTTGAAGGGACCGTATAAGAAAAGCATAGGACCCCCTTCCCTCTCTTCTTTGTTCATATATGTTCAACTCCTATAAAGCAGGAACTTGAAAAATGCCTACTGAAGAGAGTAGTCGAATTGTTATAGTTTATAATGTTTGGAAAAATAATGGCAATATACAACTGAAATGTATTACAGATAATGCTGATGCTTCTATACGTGCTTGAGTTGTAAAAGCTGTGCTAATTAAAATAAGAGTCATGCACAATTTCACACTAAATCTGTTTTTGGTAATTATTTTTCTGTGAGAACATAGTGTATTTTTGCATATTTGTACATTCAGATTTGTATTATCTGCCCCAGCTCCAGTGTGAAAGGAAAATGCATGGTAAACTAATATTGACCTAAGAAAATACAAAGAGTTGGTCCGAAATCATATTAGACAAAGGATGCACATATCCAAAATAGAAGAACCATTTGTACAACAAGATGTCATTGAGGACTGAGACTAAAAATCCAACCCCATTAAGAACAAAACGAACACTAGCATTAACACCAGGGAATTATATGTGTGAAATTTTCTGAAGATATGTACAAATGCTTGGCAGAAATCCATCATATCCACATCTTATTGTGTTTTATATTCTCCAAGAGAACATAATGTATTTTATCTTAAATGTTCTATATTTTTGTAATGCACATCGAAACAAGGTTCACAGCAGATGTTTAAAGATGTTTTTAGTGACTCTTCTGATACAAAACACTCAATGAATAAATGTAATTATATTTTACAATTATAGTCAATGGCACCAGTGAGGTATACCATATACTTATACATATCTTAAAACCTAAATGTATGTTTACCCAGTGAAGCCCCTTATGATTGATGTCATCGAATTCAGGTAGCTGGGGAGAATGTTTGCACAGATGTATATGTCAAGGATTTTTTTTTATTATTCACATTGGTATGCAAGCTAAAGTGTTCCCTGTCTTCAGGAGGGGATTCTGAACAACAGCAGTAACCCAAGCAAAGTGGGATATAAGGCAATTTAATAAAGACATGGAAGTGGTGATGAAACTTGTTTTTGCAGAATATTACTCAACATCATTTTATTTGCTGTTTGTAGGCATTTTGAAATGTAACCAAAGAATGTAATTACTCTTTTAACCCACTTCAGTTATGGCAAGTTTGCTTAGAAAGTTTTCTAAGATATCTAAAACATTGAATATTATTATTAAAACATATGCCATGTTTTTATTAGGAGATTATAGGCATTCTTCTTATACATTATTTATGTTCAATATCACAATTTATGCATTAGTTTCCCTTTGGCAATAGTTATAAATAAGGCTAACCTAGAACTAGGAGCCATTTACAGAGTAAACAGGACTGAACACAGATGTTTTCTATGGTAAGTTAAAGCCCTTAGCCATTATGATAAATTATGGAATAATCTTTTTGTGTATGTGACCCACATATCCTGATACCGTGCTATTGGTAATTGGGTTTTGTTGCTTTTGTTGATCAATATTGCTAAGAATTTATTCATTTTATAATCTTTTGAAAGAAGTGGCATTCCTCTTTATATACTTCATTATTTCTCTATTTTTAATTTCTTAAAAAATTATTTTGCTCTTATTTTAATTGGTTCTACTTATTTTAGTTTAGTTTGATCTTTTTCTAGCTTCTTAAATTGGAAACTTACAAATTAACATTAAAGCAATATTTTATCTAACATAAGTATTTACTTATAAATTACCCTGAAGCTCTGTTTTATATGCATTCCACATATTTACATAAGTTAGATTTTCACTATCATTCAGCTTTATGATGTTTTCTTGTCTTGTGTTTTCTTTATTAAGGCAGTGGATTATTTAGAAGTATGCTGCTTAATTTTTATATATTTGAGATTTTCTATTATTAAATTTTAATTTAATTCTATTATAACCAGAGAACATGCCCTGTGTGACTTACATCATCTTAAACTTAATGAGATTCATTTCATGGTCCAGCATTTGGCCTGAATTAGTGAATGTTCCATGTGTTCTTGAAAATAATGTATATTATACAGTTGTTAGATGTAGTGTCCTAGAAGTGTCAAGTAGGTATTTGATATTGTTCAAATCTTATTTATGCTTACTAATTTTTTGGTCTGGTTTTTTTGATCACTTATAAAAATGAAGTGGAGTCATGCCTGTAATGCCAGCAGTTTGGGATGCCGAGGTGGGCGGATCACGAGGTCAAGAGATGGAGACCATCCTGCCTAACACCGTGAAACCCGGTCCCTAGTAAAAATACAAAAAATTAGCCAGATGTGGTGGTGCGTGCCTGTAGTCCCAGCTATCTGGGAGGCTGAGGCAGGACAATCACTTGAACCCAGGAGGTGGAGGTTACAGTGAGCCTAGATTAGGCCACTGCACTCCAGCCTGGGCAACAGAGCGGCGAGACTCCATCTCAAAAAAAAAAAAAAAAAAAAAAAAAAAAAAAAAAAAAAAAAAAAAAAAGAAGAAGAAGAAAAGAAGTTGCAATATCTAGGCATAGATATGTATTGTTTAAATTTCCTGCTTTAGTTATATCAATTTTTCCTTCGTATATGTTGAATCTCTGTTATCAGATATTTATACTTTTTTGAATTGATCTTTTTAAAAATATTATAAAACATCAAACATTTTTGTCTGGTAATTTTTCTTATCTTGACATCTACTTTGTCTGATATTAATATAGCAATGCAAACTTTCTTGTGATTAGTGTTTGTGTGGTATATCTTTTCCATTATTTTGCTTTCAACATATCTATATCATAATATTTAATGTTGGTAGCTTTGTGAAGAGCATAGAGTTTTTTTTAATCCAGATATAAAACTTTTGCCTTTGAATGGAAGTATTTAAGCCCATCAACATTTAATATAATAATTAATATGGTTGAATTTAAGGCTAAAATCTTGCTTTTTTGAATTTTTATTTCATCCATTGTTTGTTTACTTGTTTTTTGGTTCTTCCTTTTCTTCCTTCTTTTGGTTTGATGAAACAATTTTAGTATTTGTATCATATATTGTAATATATTTTAATTCTACATATATTATCATCCCCACTATACATATTTTTTGTTTTAATAATATAGTTTAAACAACGTAAACTTTTTTTAAAAACAAAAACTTTTATATTTAACTCATATTTGCTGTATCTAGTACTTTGTATTCTTCTCTATAGATCTAAGTTTATCTGTGGTATAATTTTCCTTCAGCCTGAAGAACTATTTTTGTGTATTTTGTAGTACGGATCTTGTAGTATAATTTTTTTAATTGAAAATGTCTTTGCTTTAACTCTCAAAGGATACTTATGCTGAATATATAATTGTAGATTGAAAACTTTTGTTTCTGTTTTCTGTCTTAGCACTTTAAAGATTCTCTCTTTGTCTCCTGGCTCTCATTTTATCTGATGAGAATTAAGCCATAATTCTTACGATTGTTGCACTGTACTTAAAAGTATTTTTTTACCTATAGTTTATTTTTTTGGTATTATCCATGGCTTTAAGTAATTTAACTATATTATACCTCATTATCAATTTTTACTTTATTCAGTTGGGTTTATTAAACTTTCTGGATCAGTAGAGCTGAAATTGTTTATTAAATTTGGAAAAATAATTGACCATTTTTTCTTCTAATTTTGTATGCCTGAATATTTCTCTGTATCTGTCTTCTTTATTCAGTGTCTCACTCTCTTCTTTTTTCTGACTTCATTTGCTAGCATATCCAATGAATCGTATTTTAATTTAAATTTACTTCTTGAGATACCCAACGTCTTCATCTTTCCCTGTAAATTATTTAACTTAATCATAATAGTTACTTTTAATTTTTTTGTTGACTCATTGCAAACACTTGTTCATCAATAGATCTGTTTTTATTAACACTTTTTCTCCTACAATGTTATATAAATACAATGGAATAGTACTCAGCTATAAAAAGGAATGAATTAATGGCATTCGCAGCAACCTGGATGAGATTGGAGACTATTATTCTAAATGAAGTGACTCAGGAACGGAAAACCAAACATCGTATGCTCTTACTCCTAAGTGTGAGCTAAGCTATGAGGATGCAAAGGCACAAGAGTGACACAACAGACTTTGGGGACTCAGGGAAATGGTGGGAAGGGGCTGAGGGATAAAAGACTACAAATTGGGTGCAGTGTATACTGCTCAGGTGATGGGTGCACCAAAATCTCACAAATCACCACTAAATAATTTACGCATGTAACTAAATGCAATAACCTATGGAAAAAAATTTTTAAAAATTATTTTCTCTATTATTCTTATATTTTCTGCTTCTTCGTGTTTCTGACCTTTTTTTATTGTAGACTGCACATTGTATAAAAACTGATGTATAAAATATTTTAAAATTTATTTATATTTTTGTTTATTTAAACTCTTTTCTCTGACAAGTTGTTAGAGTGCAAGGCTGATTATTCAGACATTTTCTAAAATCAATTTGAGTTGGTGCTGGGTCACAGCTTTAATTAGAATGAGTTCACTTGTGAATGGACAACCTCAACCTCCCAAGCTGCTGCCTTTTTAGCTGGGAAGGAAGTGGTTGCAGTTTAATATACTTTCACTTCAGGTAGGGACTGAAAACACAAGAATAGCACTATGTGTGGTATGTGATTTCTCTCCGTTGAGGTTTGCTTATGCTTTCTTGGCAAAAACTGAGGGAAGGGAACTGCTTTCCCTAATGGTCCATCCTTGTGTTTATAACTGTTTCAAATTATTATTTGTTCTGCCTACCCACACTGTATTCCAAGGAGTCTGGTTGATTTTCCCTCACTCCCATAAAATATTTCTATGGCAAGCCCCCCAGCACTCCCACGCTAGAGGCCCATCTCCAGGTCTGGAAGGTTATAGTTGCTTTCTGAGCTTGTTTCTCTCTAGACTTCAGTTCACAAGAAATCTCTTATTCACCACTTTTCACTGGCCATGTTTAAATAAAAAAAAAAATTATGATTGGCCGGGTGCGGTGGCTTATGCCTGTAATCCCAGCATTTTGGGAGGCCGAATTGGGTGGATCGATTGAAGTCAGGAGCTCGAGAACAGCCTGGCCAACACAGTGAAACGCCGTCTCTACTAAAAAAAAATACAAAAATTAGCTGGACGTGGTGGCTCATGCCTGTAATCCCAACTACTCGGGAGGCTAAGGCAGCAGAATCACTTGAACCCGGGAGGCAGAGATTGCAGTGAGTCAAGGT
>NW_022325407.1:0-11796 GCF_002776525.5 Piliocolobus tephrosceles | reverse complement strand
TGTTTTCCCAGATTTAACTTGTTTTCACCACAGGAGAAAGGTCTTTTTCTGCCTTCCTATCTCCTAACTCCAAATGAAAGTTCTTCTTCACTCCCTGTAGGCAAAAAAAAAAAAAAAAAAAAAAAAAATCAGCTCAGAATTTAGATTCATTTTACTCCTAAAGAATGGAAACAGTGTCTTTAAAAAGTTTAAAAAAATAAAAAAAAGATTCTTATACCACCCAAATAGTGGGAACAGTTGTTATGTGTTTAAAGTTGAAATACTGATAACTACTCAGGATATTTTTAGAGATTTTCTTAGAATAGTCAATGAGTTAAATTCCACACATAGACTTGACTGTATAGAAAACTAGCAAAACCTAATCAAGGAAACCTAAACAAAAATAATGGTTTAGACAAGACTCATTTTCACGTTGATATGCACTATCATTATCATCATTTTATTATTATCTTCAATATCACAACAGGCGTTTATTGAGCTTGTTATGAACCCATCTTTATGTTGAGATTTTCATGAGCTGTCTCATTTAATATTCATAAAAATGTTATAGGAAAATTACTATTATAAAAAGCAAATTAAATTAAAGAGTAAAAATTTGCAATGAATCTTTAATTTTTAATTCAACATTTCTCAATATTTATACAGAGATATCCAATGGGAAATAAACTTGAGCACATTGATATGTTTTTAGCTGTGATTCTCACTGGTGATTGTAATATATTAAATTTAAATAACGCATAAAACTTTGCAAATAATATAAATGTGAGTTATTCTGCAACCCACCTTCTAGTCTGCATTCCACTGAAAAAATTGTGTCTTATATAAATATAAATAATTGTATAAGTGGCATTTGCAGAGGTTTCCTTCCTTAATGTATTAATAGAATCAATGTAGAAGTGATTATGTCGGCATACATACAATAATACATAATATGTTATTTAATTTTCTTTTGTACTAGCCCATGGAGTGTTTTCTTGACATAAGAAATATGGGGGGAAATTAGTGAAACAGAGAGCTTACGTAAAAATAAAATTTCATGTCAGTATTCCTTATAAAAATAAAGGAATTAAGAATATCCTGCCACATTCAACTATATGCTCCTGTCATGAGATTTTATACTGTATTACATAACTCAACCATTAAATGTGCCATATATAAAAATATATATCCACATATAAATATATATATATGTATATATGTTGTAAGCCTCATAAATCACTTTAGCTAATTTAACAAATTGAAATTTACCAAAAACCAGAATTCACTTGAAGGACAAAGGGTTTTGTAGAGTCAAAGGGGTATTGATTAATCAAACTTAGAAAGTTTCAGGAATCAGGGAATATCAAGATTTCCAGATAGTAAGAGCTAATTTCTTCAAGCACCACCACTGATATAATTTGGCCTTAGAGGAAAATCTCAGGGGGAGAGAGTCCACTTGGCTTAATCTGGGTTAAGTGTCAACTTCTTGGAGGGTAGAGGGCGGAGCACCTTGAATTACAGAATTTATCAAAGGCAAATTTTACTACTGTGAACATAACAAAGGGGTTGTGGGTACATGTGGCTTAAGGCATCAAATGTCTGATACCACTTAGAAGAAGAGTATATGCAGAAGTAGCATACGAGTGGATAAATATTAAATGAATAATTTAGCAGGTTATAGTCTACTCATTTATAGTAGAGGAGAATATTACCATTATTAAATAACTTTCAATATTTATTTCGTATTTGCAAAATATACAAAGGTATTGGGAACTTAGCTTCCAAGTAAGGTAGTAAAGTAGTACATGTAGAAGTCAGTAAAAAATAAAAGGTAGTGGTTTGCATTTTTGAAAGCTAAACTTCATGTTTCTGAGGTAGGAAAGATTAAAAAAAATGGCACTCTTCCTTGTTTAACTTTACTCTATTATATTTCTTGGTGTTAGCACACTTTCAGCAGCTTTCCGTCATTATGTCAGGGTAGTACTTCATAATATTTTTCACATTTTCTGCCTCATACATCAAACTATAGAATTTTCTCCATAAGGCAGAGCTGTCATTCTGTAAAATTTTAGCAATGTTCTCATTTTTATCTGACATCTAGAAATACCTAAAGTAATAAAAAATCATTTTTACCTCATATTTGCTTTGGTTTTCATTCTGTCCCTGTCAGTCTATATACAGTACAGCAAGGGAAGATTTATATAACATCCTTTTGGGTGTTCTAGAATCAGACAAAGAATCCTTACCTTAGCTAGGATTTTTTTTCCCACAGAATTTTATATAAAACTATAACATCTATACTTAAAATAATACCTTCCTCATGAAACTCTACTTTTTTGCCATGAATAATTTTTCTCCCTTAAATAGAAGTTTATATATATATATATATGTGTGTGTGTGTGTATCTATATATGTACTGTATATGTATGTACACATATACACACATTATAGTTTATATATAAAAATCCACAACCACAAGGATAAAAAGACTTCATTTTTAAGAATGTTAGTAGTTTGAGCAATTTAATGAACATATAAGGAAATTACATTTATGTTGCTTAGTATTATCTCATAATAGCTTTCAACTAGCTATCAAGATATTTGTAAAATATGATTTTATGAAACATCCAAGTTTCAGTTGAATTCTGAGAATGCAAACTAAGCACTAAAACGAATCTTTATTTTCAAACAACTTTTTCCCGAAGTGGTTTAATTAAAAATATACATGTAATACTAACATGTTTAACTTCAGAGCATAAGACTTTGAAATGATTAGTTGTAAAAGCAAGAGGTAATAGCTGAAATTAATTCAGGTAATTAATAATTACCTGAATATCTAAAATGCTACATAATCTTTATAAATATGATTATGTGTTTTTTTTCATAGCTTTATTACGAACAATAAACACATTTTATGGAGCACTTACCATGTGCCAAACACCAGTAAATGCGTTAATTCAATGGATCCCCAAATAAACTTGGGTATGGTTGATATTCTTACTTAATATTGAGCAAATTGAGGCTTAGAGAGGTAAGGCTTGGAATAGTAGGGCTGCCATTTGAACCTCAGCAGTCAGACTTCAACTCTCTGTCTCAATCACTCAGCAACATTACATCACATAAAGAAGTAACTTCATTGTACAGAAACCAAAGAAGACCTGGCTGAAAATATTCCAATATATTTTAATCAAATTTATAATTTTCCTAGCCATGACTTCATAACAGGGCCAAAAGAGATAGTGTAGATGATATATTTCATTATTTCAATCAATAATCTGTTCTGACATAAAAATAAACTCCAAAACAGAGCTATAAAAGTAATCAATACACATCATAAGAAAATACACCTTTTAGTATATTTCCAATTAGTGCACCTGAGAGGACTAGTTTTGTGTTCTAAAGTGGAGACCAGAGTGATCCATAGAGCTTGAGAAGTGACATATGCTCTTACCTTCTCAATATACCTTACCATGTTAATGATATAATGCTGAGGCCAGTTTACATTTATTTATTTTAGTGTTTTCAAATTTATTCAAAATAATCATTGAGGAAGTACATAATTTGGAAAATGTCACTGAAGAGAAAGTGAAAAATCTAATTTCTATGATACAATGTGAAAAGTTTGGTTCGAGTGTTCTGACTAGGAGATATTAGATCTTCTAAAAGCAGTCATAGACATAAAATCAGATAAAGTGACTAGCTGTCGTGAAGAATTGCTAGAGAGCATGAGTGATTATTTCTGAATGCCAAGGATATAATTGAGCTGACAAGGATTTGCAAAAATACATTAAAGCATTATCAATATATAAAGTTATGTTTTATAACTGTTGTCTTTCACTGTTTGTCTTGCATATGAAATTAGATGAAGAGATAAAACCAAAGTAGTTTATAGTATTTCCAAAAGTTTCTTTTACTAAAGCTTCTAGTTATCATTCTTATTTAAATGGATGACAACATCAGCTTTTTTGGCATTAAATAATAGCAATACAGAGGTTACCGCCGCTCATAGCATAAGACGAAGGTTTGTTTTTGAAGTTTGATTTAGCCTTTCATTATGAAAATACAAACCAAAAAGTGAATTCAAGTTTTATTTTTAATAATGATAATATTGAATAGTTTTCTGCATTTCTAAATCATTTTATTCATCACAGCTTGGTTTTGTGATAATGTTTACATTTTGCTTCAAAATTAATTTTAATATACACAAGATACACAGAAATATTTTTTCTTTAAATAACTGAATTTTTAAAATGTGTTTGCATTTCCAGACCTGATTCTGTAATTTAGATAATATCACACCAGGTGGCAGCAGTGTGTCCATAACCAAATTGAAACAGCCATTTTTTTTCTAGCCGTTGACGAAACACTACATTTTGCATTTATTTATAAAAATATAACTATTAGATAACCAATACAGTAGCAATGAATAGATATTCTCTTGAAAATTGATGCTTTTAGTCATATGTTTTTAAAGGTAAAGAAGAAAAAGAAATGATCTTTTGTCCAGATGATGTTGCAAACGGAATTTCAGATTTTCGTTATATAGATTTTTTCATTTTTAATCAAAATAACTGAATGACCAAGAAAGTGTTCCACTTTTGGCCGGGCGCGGTGGCTCAAGCCTGTAATCCCAGCACTTTGGGAGGCCGAGACGGGCGGATCATGAGGTCAGGAGATCGAGACCATCCTGGCTAACACGGTGAAACCCCATCTCTACTAAAAATTCAAAAAACTAGCCGGGCGAGGTGGCGGGAGCCTGTAGTCCCAGCTACTCCGGAGGCTGAGGCAGGAGAATGGCGTGAATCCGGGAGGCGGAGCTTGCAGTGAGCTGAGATGGGGCCACTGCACTCCAGCCCAGGAGACACAGCAAGACTCCGTCTCAAAAAAAAAAAAAAAAAAAAAAGAAAGTGTTCCACTTTTATTATTCTACCATTGAGACATTGGGCTTTGGTAACTCCTAAAGTGATGGATATGATATATGAATCTTTCCAACAAAAAAATAGTGCAATTTCTTCATGCTTTTTCAATTTTACCTTATCCCAGGTAAGAGTTAAATTATAAATCTCCATTTTCAGGTGTCAGACTCTTAAATAATCATCTTCCCATGGCTGTCTGGGCACATCATCACTTCCTAAAGCAATGACATCCACTCAGAGGTTATTGGAAGAATTTCTCATACTGTGCTTGTCTTTACTCTACTCTCTGTTAGTTGTCACTTGCCTGTTCTTTTCCAACGATATCTACCTTTTAAAATAGTGAAAATTTTGTGTTTTCCTGGCCAATTATCCTGGTTTTTGAAACTAAAGGGCTAATGGAGCATCATGGAAAAATCACTGCAATATAGGAATCTGAGTCAAACTCCAGTTTCTGCCTCATTCTAGCCATTTCTTCACATCTTTGTGTTTCTGGGCTTATATATGTACATATACGTACAAAATTCTGAACTTGAACTGGATGGTAATGTTTCATTCTACTTTTAATATTCTCTAATTCTAGTTGTCACTGACTATAACACTGATGAATTGGATGTGGTTAGTTTACTTTGATAATAATACACGTTTTATGATAATCATTACAATCAATATGTTTGGCATGATTTTTAATAATGTAATTCTTTATATATTTCATCAGGCAATGTTTCTTAGCCCTCATGGTCTGTAAATATGCTGAAATAAATTTCAATCACAGTGAATTGTACCAGTATTAAATGAAAAGATGCAGGACATTTCCAGTTGGCATAGGTCAATTTTGGGTTGGGAGCAATGCTTTGCTAGAGTCCATATGAGCTATTAGAGAGACCAAAAGTACACTATCTACCCTGGCAAAACAGCAGGCCTAGACAATACTTTTCTATTCAAATATGAGTAAGATAAAAATATTTTTTAAAGCATAACCTCCTCCAAGAAAAACAATTAGAAGAAAAGCAGACACTAAGCATATCTGTACAAATAATTTCTAAAATTAAAATATGGAAGTATTATATTATATGTTTGGTGTTATCAAATATATCAAAGAAGAAATGGTCTCTGAGAAACAAGAGCTGGAACCCATAATAAAAAAGAAAAATTGAGATGAAGACAAAAATGCAAAGAAAATAAACTGATGTTAAAAAATAAAAAAGCTTAAAAATACAAAATATCCTAGCGGCAAAGGCCATATCTGAAATTTATGGAAAATTTAATCAATTATTTGAGTCATAAACATAAAAAGTTTACCAATAATGCAGTGGGAGAAGATTGAAATTGATTTCAATGAAAGAGTTGATTTGGACATTGAAGAACAGAGAATGGTAATCTAATCTAACATTACAGTTCCTGCAGGAAGGCAACAAACAAGAAATGGGAGATTTTCTAAAAGTTTTACATTTATTAACATATTTAATTTTTACAATTACTTGGTGAAATAGGTGCTGTTATTGTCCCCCTGTTATGGATAAAGAAACTAAGAAACAGAGTTCAAGATATTTACAGAGGGTAACAGCCAATAAGGGCAGAGTCAGGATTGAAACCCAGCTGGTGTGACTCCAGAGCATGTTCTTTTACCTAGTATTTCATTATATTATAATAAAAGTGAAAAAGGAAGAAAAAACTTTGCTACTAATATGATAAATGTTTTATATTATCATGTACACAATTATTAAATACATATAGGAGAAACATCATTAAAAATATAAGGCCAGTGCAGTGGCTCACACCTGAACCCCAGCATTTTGGGAGTCCGAGGCGGGTGGATCACTTGAGGTCAGGAGTTCAAGACCAGCCTGGTCTACATGGAGAAACCTGTTTATACTGAAAATACAAAAATTAGCTGGGCGTGGTGGTGGACACCTGTAATCCCAGCTACTAGGAAGGCTGAGGAAGGACAATTGCTTGAACCCTGGAGGCGGAGGTTGCAGTGAGCCGAGATTGTGCCACTGCACTCCAGCCTGGGCAACAGAGTGAGATTCTGTCTCAAAAAAGAAAACAACAACAATAACAACAAAAACTCCCAAAATATAGAGATGCCATTTAAAAAATCAAATATAAACCTTAAAAATAATTAATTCATCCTAGGGAAGACAGTTGTTTTCATATAAAATATCAGATTTCTGAGTATTTTCTAGAAAGCAATTTGACTATATGCATCAGAAACTTTACAACACTTTTAGATTTCCAGGAATTTTGAATCTGTTGGGTGCCCTAAGAAAATACATAGCAATGAAGAATCCAAAATATTGCATTATGTGTTATACAACTTGGAATTTAGGAATAACTAAATGTATTAGAATGGGAAAACATTTATCAGCCTTGACTGTTCATCACAATCTTCTGCAGAGATTCTACTGAAATTATAAACTCAGTATTTGTAAAAAGACCCACAGGTAATTATTCTGAGTTAATGCTAAATAAATTATGGTGCCTATTAGTAATATATATATTTATATAATTTTATATTTAAAAATTAAAATGTAATAAATATATAATTTTATTATATTTTACTACTTTTTTTTTTTTGAGACATAGTCTTGTTCTGTCACCCAGGCTGGAGTGCAGTGGCACAATCTCAGCTCACTGCAACCTCCACTTCCCAGGTTCAAGCAATCCTCCTGCCTCAGTCTCCCAAGGAACTGGGATTACAATCATGTACCACCACACGTGGCTCATTTTTGTATTTTTAGTAGAGACGGGGTTTCACCATTTGGCCAGGCTGGTTACGAACTCCTCACCTCAAGTGATCCACCCACCTAGGCCCACCAAAGTGTTGGGATTACAGACGTGAGTCATGGCGCCCGGCCAGAAATATTCTATTTAAATCACGTTTAAAAATAATATTTAATAATACCATACAATAAAATGTTTATATTTTTCAAATACTTGTAATTAAAATATGTTAATTTTACAGTGTAATAAGATGAAGAATAGAGTTAGTATATTGTCATATGTTGAACAAATGTGCCACAAATATGTCACTCTGGTCTACACTTCACTAGGAGAAAAAATATTATACATAGAGCGTATGCTTCTACTCTAAGATTTAGTCAATTTCACTGTTAATTTCATGGCCAGGAAATATACATTTTGTTAAGGACAGTGTTTTTACTTGGTTATCCTCAAATCTTTAGCTACTAACAGACTATCCTCAAGAGACTTGGCACTACAAGAATGAATGAATTAATAGAAGATGAGAGAACAACTAAATGAATGAATGAGCAAATATAAAATTATTTACATAAAATCTTACACATTAATATATCTTGGGAAGGATTATGTATGTTTGCTCATTTATTTTTCAATCTGAATTTCTTTCACTCTTGTGGTTTGGAATAGCACATAAAAACATTAATATCCTAAAAATATATAATATTTCTTTCCTGAATTCTTAATTGCCATATAACTTGTTTTTAGGATGGTAGACTTGAGTTTATAGTCAGAATTCTGCATCAAATATTAGAATTGCAAATAAGGCACTCTTGCTTTGTATTAAAAGAACAAGAGCTGCCAGTGTCTGAAAAGTTAATTAGACAAAACAGACAATTAATTACATCTTATTAACGTGTAAAAGACCTGTGACAAATTGCACTAATTGAGTGCTCTTACACATCTGAAGAGGTCAAGCTACTTTAAAAGTATGTTGTTAATGGAAGACAAATGTATCTTTATGTGCTTGATAAGAATATTATAAGGTGCATTATTTATGACTCCTTTGGAATACTTAATAATTTTAAGCTTTAAATTAAGCTGCTCATTAAACAAGAGAGCTAGTACAAAGTTCTTAGAATAGGCCATAAGAGCTTGCTGCAGTGTCAGATAAATTTGAAGGGCCAGCATTTCCTTAGAATGTCTTCATAGTTTTATTTTTTGTAAGTGACTGAGCCCTGGAAATGTTAAGCTTGTCTTGATGTGCCCTCAGTAAAGGGACAATCCTTTCATTAACATGTTAACCCCAAAGAAATATTTATTTCATTTTAAAGAGTTCACAATTGCTGAAACTCAGATCCATTCAGTTGAATAGTTTCATTAGCTCTTAAACTTTATTTCTAAAAAAAAAAAAAAAAAAAAAAAAAAAGGAAAGGAAAAACAAAAGGAGGAAAAATGTGATGGGCAAAGCAATAGTAGTGGTAAGAAAATATGTTAGAAAAATGGACAAAATACCCAACAGAAGCTTAGAGAGACAAAAAGAAGTAGATGGAAACAGTTTAAAATGAGGAAAGAGTCAGAGTGGCTCTTACAGGCAAATAATTACATAAAGGTGCTTGGAGATTCTCTCACTGAGAACCTATCTAGAGGAGGGAACACTAGCAATTCTGAGAGAAATTGTTTCTATTTCAGTTAAAACCAGATGCTCACTCAGGACTTGTAGGAAGGTTTCACAAATAATGTAGATTCTATTTCTCCAGTATAATATAATGTAGATTATATTTCCCTAGAACCAAAGGCCTTCTAGTATGAGCCTATCACCACATTTTGTATGTTTATAGTTGATAAGCTCAGTTCATCAAGGCACCCTGTTAATGAAATCATCTCATTGTTCTAAGATGAACTCTATCAGGAGTTTAGAAACTGCACACAGGCTTATAAAGCGGGGAAGTCAAAGGGAGAAAGGGTAAAAGATAAACTTATTCCTTCCTCTCTCTCTGTATACGTATTTTAGAAGCTTCATGTTGTTTTAATGAACAGTTACATCAGGATACACCAGAGACCTCGTCCCTGTATTTAAAAACTCAAGTAATGTAATCTAAAAATCTGAACATTGATAATTATTTTAATTTAATGTCCACATAATTTTTTTCTTTTTTATCTCTTTTTCTACCAGCTGTTCATAGATCAGACACATGTCAAATGATGAACATTTATAAAAAGTCTACTACAATAATGTACTTTTTAAGCTAATGCATGTAAGAAAGCCTAATATTAATCATCACTAAGATAATAATTGTTGATCCTAAATCTGAATCATGGGAAGATCAATTCTAGAAAGTTTAATCTAGAAATATTGCTAGGATATGATGAGATTTATTAAATAATAAATAGACATATGGCCTCTAAATTAGAAAGATAAGTCTTAAAAGGGAGAATACATGATATTCGTGGGTATGATCATTATAATATTTCAGCAGAACAATTTTGGATTACTTAGAAATTTAACATTATAAGAGCATAGATCAATTATCTAAATGTATAGAAAATAATGTAAAATGACCTAGTCATAATCATGGTTCCTTGAGAAATTCTTGACATATCATTTGTACAAATACATCTCTGTAAGCACTTGGTCATCTTTTGAACAAACTTATGATTACTATGTATGTTCATTTCATATTGAAGTTGTAACAAGTTACCACAAACTGAGTGGCTTACTGGAAAGCACAGTTTTATCTCATATATACGGAGGTCAAAGTCTAAAAAAGATTGGCAGGGGTGCATTCCTTCTGGAGGCCTTAGAAGGGAATCTGTTTCCTTGCATTTTCTAGATTCTAGAGAATGCCAGCATTCCTCAGCTTATGCCTCCTTCCTTCATCTTTAAAGCAGTAGTGTAGCATGTTCTAATCTTTCTTTCTGTTCCTTTGCTTCTGTCATCACTTCATCTTCTGTCTGATTCTAATCCTGTCCCGCTTTTAAAAGGACCCTTGTGATTATCCAGGCTAACCTGGATAATTCAGGATAATCTCTCCATCACAAAATCCTCACATTAATTACATCTGCAAAATTTCTTTGACCATGTAAAAGTAACATATTCCCAGGTTTTGAGGACTGAGACGTGGACATTGCTGTGGAAGAGGGAGTCATCGTTCAATCTATCACACCACGATTTCTTCTGGAACCAATGAGCAGAAAAGTTAATGACAAATAATATATCAGTAAACCTAAATTTACAAATTATCAGAATTTGGAAATAATTTCTTTTATTTACTGCAGATTGACTTCTCTAAGGAACTACCGTAGAATTATGTATGTGTGAGGTGTACTGGGGAATGCTCTAAGAAACACCTGTGAGAGTGAAGGAAGCAGCATTAGTCAGAACTTTAACTGGGATGCAACAGAGACCTCAAACAATCTCAGAGAGAGCTTTGAAGCTGAAATGCATGTGGGTCTTACCTTTGTGTTGTTCATTGGTGCTGCTGTTGGGGATTGTGAAGCAAAATCTTGAGAAAGGCAACTTCCTTTTGCACAGTTATGAGGTGTCAGCAGCCAACAATGCTGGCAGCTAGGGACTGGGTAGCTTGGACTTGAAACTGTATCTGGTTAGCTCGCTGCAGCAAACACTATGCTGTTCATCTAGCAAAGGTATAATCTACAATTAATGAAAACACATAAATAGCTAACCATCCCACTGCCTTCCTTCATCTAGGGTATGAATTTTCTCTTTCACCTTCCTCACAAGGTATTGAGTCCCATAAGGAAGATTCAATTCTCTTTACCAGGCTGTTTGACAAGCAGTTGCCTGGTCTTTCTCTTGATCTTTCAAGCTCCATTTTTTAGGAGCTGGTTAGTTTTATTTTAATCGTTTTCATACATGAATCTTATAAATGGCATAGTTCTATATCTGACATAACTATTCCACTTAATTACTAAAAAATATCATATTGGCTGCATTTTTCTATTAACTTCCTACTATGCAACTCTACATAACTCTCTATAGCTCATTCATTTACTTGTTTTATTTGTTCATTTCTTCATTGGTTTACTCAACAAATATGATGTCAAATAAGGGTCAGGCTTAGTAAATAAAAAAGGTATTCCCACTCTCCTTATAGAGATTATAATATTCAAGGGAAGATTCACAACAATAATGAAAACAAGAAGTTAATAGGGCTTCCTTTAGGGTGTGAAAGGCAAA
>NW_022325406.1:0-5268 GCF_002776525.5 Piliocolobus tephrosceles | reverse complement strand
GACTGATGGGTCTTGACTCTTTATCCAGTTTGCCAGTCTGTGTCTTTTAATTGGAGCATTTAGTCCATTTACATTTAAGGTTAATATTGTTATGTGTGATCTTGATCCTGCCATTATGATATTAACTGGTTATTTTGCTCATTAGTTGATGCAGTTTCTTCCTAGGCTCGATGGTGTTTACATTTTGGCATGTTTTTGCAATGGCTGGTACTGGTTGTTCCTTTCCATGTTTAGGGCTTGCTTCAGGGTCTCTTGTAAGGCAGGCCTGGTGGTGACAAAATCTCTAAGCATTTGCTTATCTGTAAAGAATTTTATTTCTCCTTCACTTATGAAACTTAGTTTGGCTGGATATGAAATTCTGGGTTTAAAATTCTTTTCTTTAAGAACGTTGAATATTGGCCCCCACTCTCTTCTGGCTTGTAGAGTTTCTGCCGAGAGATCTGCTGTCAGTCTGATGGGCTTCCCTTTGTGGGTAACCCGACCTTTCTCTCTGGCTGCCCTTAAGATTTTTTCCTTCATTTCAACTTTGGTGAATCTGGCAATTATGTGTCTTGGAGTTGCTCTTCTGGAGGAGTATCTTTGTGGCGTTCTCTGTATTTCCTGAATTTGAATGTTGGCCTGCCCTGCTAGGTTGGGGAAGTTCTCCTGGATGATATCCTGTAGAGTGTTTTCCAATTTGGTTCCATTTTCCCCCTCACTTTCAGGCACCCCAATCAGACGTAGATTTGGTCTTTTTACATAATCCCATACTTCTTGCAGGCTTTGTTCATTTCTTTTTCTTCTTTTTTCTTTTGGTTTCTCTTCTCGCTTCATTTCATTCATTTGATCCTCCATCGCTGATACTCTTTCTTCCAGTTGATCGAGTCGGTTACTGAAGCTTGTGCATTTGTCACGTATTTCTTGTGTCATGGTTTTCATCTCTGTCATTTCGTTTATGACCTTCTCTGCATTAATTAGTCTAGCTGTCAATTCTTCCACTCTTTTTTCAAGATTTTTAGTTTCTTTGCGCTGGGTACGTAATTCCTCCTTTAGCTCTGAGAGGTTTGATGGACTGAAGCCTTCTTCTCTCATCTCATCAAAATCCTTCTCTGACCAGCTTTGATCCGTTGCTGGCGATGGGCTGTGCTCCTTTGCAGGAGGAGATGCGCTCTTATTTTTTGAATTTCCAGCTTTTCTGCCCTGCTTTTTCCCCATCTTTGTGGTTTTATCTGTCTCTGGTCTTTGATGATGGTGACGTACTGATGGGGTTTTGATATAGGTGTCCTTCCTGTTTGATAGTTTTCCTTCTGACAGTCAGGACCCTCAGCTATAGGTCTGTTGGAGATTGCTTGAGGTCCACTCCAGACCCTGTTTGCCTGGGTATCAGCAGCAGAGGTTGCAGAAGATAGAATATTGCTGAACAGCGAGTGCACCTGTCTGATTCTTGCTTTGGAAGCTTCCTCTCAGGGGTGTACTCCACCCTGTGAGGTGTGGGGTGTCAGACTGCCCCTAGTGGGGGATGTCTCCCAGTTAGGCTACTCAGGGGTCAGGGACCCACTTGAGCAGGCAGACTGCCCCTTCTCAGATCTCAACCTCCGTGTTGGGAGATCCACTGCTCTCTTCAAAGCTGTCAGACAGAGTCGTTCGCGTCTGGACAGGCCTCTGCTGCTTTAGCTGAGCCCTGTCCCCAGAGGCAGAGTCTACAGAGACAGGCAGGTTTCCTTGAGCTGCTGTGAGCTCCACTCAGTTCGAGCTTCCCAGAGGCTTTATTTACCTACTTAAGCCTCAGCGATGGCGGGCGCCCCTCCCCCAGCCTCGCTGCTGCCTTGCGGTTAGATTGCCGCAGACTGCTGTGTTAGCAAGGAGGGAGTCTCCGTGGGCGTGGGACCCTCCCTGCCAGGTGTGGGATAAAATCTCCGGTGTGCCGGTGTTACAGCGCAGTATTGGGGTGGGAGTTACCCGATTTTCCAGGTGTTGTGTGTCTCAGTTCCCCTGGCTAGGAAAAGGGACTCCCTTCCCCCTGGCGCTTCCCAGGTGAGGCGATGCCTCGCCCTGCTTCAGCTCTCGCTGGTCGGGCTGCAGCAGCTGACCAGCACCGATTGTCCGGCACTCCCGAGTGAGATGACCCCAGTACCTCAGTTGAAAATGCAGAAATCACCGGTCTTCTGTGTCGCTCGCGCTGGGAGATGGAGACTGAAGCTGTTCCTATTCGGCCATCTTGCTCCGCCCCCTTCTTTGTTTCTTTTTCCCATCTTTCTTTCTTCTTTTGGATTGATGAATTATTATTTTATTTTTTCTACTAATGACTTGTTATTTATACATTTTATTAAAAACAGGTCTTTCCTTAGGGTTTACAATACATATATTTAATAAATTGAAGGTAGACTGGTAAACTGTCACACAGCAATAGAAAATCAATATTTCACATTTTACTGTTAAGATATTACACAATACATTCCCAATTCCTTTTCTACTCACAATATTGTTGTTACATTCATTGCAATAATTTTGTTTTAGACAGCAATAATCCACATCAATTAAAATTAGAAACTGAGTTTTTAAAAAAATTATACTGTAAGTTCTGGGTTACATGTGCAGAACGTGCAGGCTTGTTACATAGGTATACCTGTGCCATGGTGGTTTGCTATCGTGGGAACCCACCCCCAATATTTCAACATAGGTTCTTTCTATTTTCCGTAAGTGTTGGTTGGTCTGAAAAATAAAGAGAAAGAGCACAAAGAGGGGAATTTTACAGCTAGGCTGCCAGGGGTGACATCACATATTGGGAGGACCGTGATGCCCACCTGAGCCACAAAACCAGCAAGTTTTATTAAGAATTTCAAAAGAGGAGGGGGTGAAAGAAGAGGGAGTTGGTCACAAGATCACATGCCTCCAAGGGCAAAAAGGAGAACAAAGATCACATGCTTCTGAGGAAATAGGACTACTAATAAGGGTCTATGTTCAGCTGTGCATGTATTGTCTTGATAAACATCTTAACAGAAAACAGAGTTCAAGAGCAGAGAACCAGTCTGACCTCAAATTTACCAGGGTGGGGTTTTTTTCCCCACCCTAATAAGCCTGAGGGTACTGTAAGAGACCAGGGCATATTTCAGTCCTTATCTCAATCGCATAAGACAGACACTCCCAGAGTGGCCATTTATAGACCTCCCCCCAGGAATGCAATTCTTTTCCTAGGGTCTTAATATTAATATTCCTTGCTAGGAAAATAATTTAGCAATATCTTTGCTACTTGAACATCCATTTATAGGCTGTCTGCAAGAAGAAAAATATGACTTTTTGCCCAACCCTGCAGGCAGTCAGATCTTATGATTATCTTCCCTTGTTCCCTAAAATCACTGTTATTCTGTTCTTTTTCAAAGTGCACTGATTTCATATTGTTCAAACCCATGTGTTTTACCATCAGTTTGTACAGTTAACACAATTATTATAGGGTCCTGGGGTGACATTCATCCTCAGCTAATGAAGATAACAAGATTAAGAGATTAAAATAAGACAGGCATAAGAAATTATAAGAGTATTATTTGGGAAGTGATAAATACTCATGAAATCTTCACAATTTATGTTCATCTGCATTGGCTCCAGCTGGTCCCTCTGTTCAGGGTCCCTGACTTCCTGCAACAGTTTGCTGCATCCCTCAACCCATCATCTACATTAGGTATTTCTCCTAATGCTATCCCTCCCCTAGCTCCCCGACCCCCTGACAGGCCCCAGTATGTGATGTTCCCCTCCCTGTGTCCATGTGTACTCATTGTTCAACTCCAACTTATGAGTGAGTACATGCAGTGTTTGGTTTTCTGTTCTTGTGTTAAGAAACTGAGTTTTACATTTACATTAAGCTATGACCTGTCCAATGCCCCTCATTTATTCGAGTTGAGCTATCATCCTTCTAGCAGTGAATATTGGTCCCCAATATCTGTATTAGTTTTCTATTGCTGTGGGACAGGTAGTCAGAAATTTGTGACTTAAAACAACACCTTTTTTGTGGTGGGGGAACTAGTTACAGTTGATTATTTTACAATTTTTCGAATGTACTGAATGCCATTAAATGTAATAGTTAATTTTATGTTACAAGAATACCTCAAAAAATACCATCTATTGGAGCTATTGGGGCTATAACTGAGTTTTTTATTCCTTTAGGACCTGATTAGAGTCTGTTAAGCTGGAGAGTATAAAAATAAATATGAAAACAAAACAAAAACCACTCATTTGTTACCTCATAGCTCCTGTGATTAGAAGTCCAGATACAATATGACTCAGTTCCCTACTCAGAATCATCAAGCTACAATTAAGTTATTGGCCTGGATTGCGATTTTATCTGAGATTCTGGGTTCCATTTCACACTAATTTGGTTCGTTAAAGGAAGGCAATTTTTTTTATGATTGTAAGACTAAGATTCTCACTTTCTTGCTCTCTGTCAACTGGGGGCCATTCTCAGAGCCTAAAGACACCTGTCATTCATTTCCTGCACTAACATGAAAACTTAAATGGCAGTTTCCTCCTTCAAGACCGATGTGAAAATCCCTCTTACTTCAGGATATTGGGGCCTTATTGGGATTCTGCATACCACTCTGTGTTTACCCACAGTGCACTAAAGTTTTCACTTTTCCCTAATGCTATCTTACGCTTGAGGCTGGGATTTACTTGGTAGAGGTTTCCTTTCAATGTCTGTTCCATCTGTAGCTTCAAGTCTTTCCCTTCATTCGTCCTTCAGAATATGTCTCTCTTAATTTTCTACACTTTCTTCCAGCAGTGAATTGCTATTATTTATAGCTCAAAACTTATTAACCTGCTGGCAGAGGGGAGGGGAGTGATTCTCTATTGTTGGGGCTCAGTCTCTAACTTAGATAAGCACTGTGTCCCTGGGTTCTGGATTTGGTGCCTTTTCAGTGCTCTTGTCCATACCTCTAATTGTCTAGGCCATAAGTGTATTCCTGGCCCTCCTCTAAGAACAGAATATTTTTTCTTTTCTTTTTCCCCACCTGGAATGGGTCTTTACCCTTGCCCTAAAAGTGGTATGATTGGCTTCCCTAACCCTACTAGGTTAAAGCTTTGGTTTCATAGGGAAGATAGGGACCTAGATGCTGCTGTATGTCTCTCCCAGGCAAACTTCAGAAAGGAGTTTTTCTAAGGGTTTTTGTTTCGCTTTTCATTATGACAGTGAGGCCTATGGGGAAGAACCTGTGAATCTCTCCAAATTCCCTTTGTGTGTGTGGCTTCTAATACTTCTATATGCTCACATTCTCCTATACTCAACATTCAACAATTTAT
>NW_022325405.1:0-5268 GCF_002776525.5 Piliocolobus tephrosceles | reverse complement strand
ATAAATTGTTGAATGTTGAGTATAGGAGAATGTGAGCATATAGAAGTATTAGAAGCCACACACACAAAGGGAATTTGGAGAGATTCACAGGTTCTTCCCCATAGGCCTCACTGTCATAATGAAAAGCGAAACAAAAACCCTTAGAAAAACTCCTTTCTGAAGTTTGCCTGGGAGAGACATACAGCAGCATCTAGGTCCCTATCTTCCCTATGAAACCAAAGCTTTAACCTAGTAGGGTTAGGGAAGCCAATCATACCACTTTTAGGGCAAGGGTAAAGACCCATTCCAGGTGGGGAAAAAGAAAAGAAAAAATATTCTGTTCTTAGAGGAGGGCCAGGAATACACTTATGGCCTAGACAATTAGAGGTATGGACAAGAGCACTGAAAAGGCACCAAATCCAGAACCCAGGGACACAGTGCTTATCTAAGTTAGAGACTGAGCCCCAACAATAGAGAATCACTCCCCTCCCCTCTGCCAGCAGGTTAATAAGTTTTGAGCTATAAATAATAGCAATTCACTGCTGGAAGAAAGTGTAGAAAATTAAGAGAGACATATTCTGAAGGACGAATGAAGGGAAAGACTTGAAGCTACAGATGGAACAGACATTGAAAGGAAACCTCTACCAAGTAAATCCCAGCCTCAAGCGTAAGATAGCATTAGGGAAAAGTGAAAACTTTAGTGCACTGTGGGTAAACACAGAGTGGTATGCAGAATCCCAATAAGGCCCCAATATCCTGAAGTAAGAGGGATTTTCACATCGGTCTTGAAGGAGGAAACTGCCATTTAAGTTTTCATGTTAGTGCAGGAAATGAATGACAGGTGTCTTTAGGCTCTGAGAATGGCCCCCAGTTGACAGAGAGCAAGAAAGTGAGAATCTTAGTCTTACAATCATAAAAAAAATTGCCTTCCTTTAACGAACCAAATTAGTGTGAAATGGAACCCAGAATCTCAGATAAAATCGCAATCCAGGCCAATAACTTAATTGTAGCTTGATGATTCTGAGTAGGGAACTGAGTCATATTGTATCTGGACTTCTAATCACAGGAGCTATGAGGTAACAAATGAGTGGTTTTTGTTTTGTTTTCATATTTATTTTTATACTCTCCAGCTTAACAGACTCTAATCAGGTCCTAAAGGAATAAAAAACTCAGTTATAGCCCCAATAGCTCCAATAGATGGTATTTTTTGAGGTATTCTTGTAACATAAAATTAACTATTACATTTAATGGCATTCAGTACATTCGAAAAATTGTAAAATAATCAACTGTAACTAGTTCCCCCACCACAAAAAAGGTGTTGTTTTAAGTCACAAATTTCTGACTACCTGTCCCACAGCAATAGAAAACTAATACAGATATTGGGGACCAATATTCACTGCTAGAAGGATGATAGCTCAACTCGAATAAATGAGGGGCATTGGACAGGTCATAGCTTAATGTAAATGTAAAACTCAGTTTCTTAACACAAGAACAGAAAACCAAACACTGCATGTACTCACTCATAAGTTGGAGTTGAACAATGAGTACACATGGACACAGGGAGGGGAACATCACATACTGGGGCCTGTCAGGGGGTCGGGGAGCTAGGGGAGGGATAGCATTAGGAGAAATACCTAATGTAGATGATGGGTTGAGGGATGCAGCAAACTGTTGCAGGAAGTCAGGGACCCTGAACAGAGGGACCAGCTGGAGCCAATGCAGATGAACATAAATTGTGAAGATTTCATGAGTATTTATCACTTCCCAAATAATACTCTTATAATTTCTTATGCCTGTCTTATTTTAATCTCTTAATCTTGTTATCTTCATTAGCTGAGGATGAATGTCACCCCAGGACCCTATAATAATTGTGTTAACTGTACAAACTGATGGTAAAACACATGGGTTTGAACAATATGAAATCAGTGCACTTTGAAAAAGAACAGAATAACAGTGATTTTAGGGAACAAGGGAAGATAATCATAAGATCTGACTGCCTGCAGGGTTGGGCAAAAAGTCATATTTTTCTTCTTGCAGACAGCCTATAAATGGATGTTCAAGTAGCAAAGATATTGCTAAATTATTTTCCTAGCAAGGAATATTAATATTAAGACCCTAGGAAAAGAATTGCATTCCTGGGGGGAGGTCTATAAATGGCCACTCTGGGAGTGTCTGTCTTATGCGATTGAGATAAGGACTGAAATATGCCCTGGTCTCTTACAGTACCCTCAGGCTTATTAGGGTGGGGAAAAAAACCCCACCCTGGTAAATTTGAGGTCAGACTGGTTCTCTGCTCTTGAACTCTGTTTTCTGTTAAGATGTTTATCAAGACAATACATGCACAGCTGAACATAGACCCTTATTAGTAGTCCTATTTCCTCAGAAGCATGTGATCTTTGTTCTCCTTTTTGCCCTTGGAGGCATGTGATCTTGTGACCAACTCCCTCTTCTTTCACCCCCTCCTCTTTTGAAATTCTTAATAAAACTTGCTGGTTTTGTGGCTCAGGTGGGCATCACGGTCCTCCCAATATGTGATGTCACCCCTGGCAGCCTAGCTGTAAAATTCCCCTCTTTGTGCTCTTTCTCTTTATTTTTCAGACCAACCAACACTTACGGAAAATAGAAAGAACCTATGTTGAAATATTGGGGGTGGGTTCCCACGATAGCAAACCACCATGGCACAGGTATACCTATGTAACAAGCCTGCACGTTCTGCACATGTAACCCAGAACTTACAGTATAATTTTTTTAAAAACTCAGTTTCTAATTTTAATTGATGTGGATTATTGCTGTCTAAAACAAAATTATTGCAATGAATGTAACAACAATATTGTGAGTAGAAAAGGAATTGGGAATGTATTGTGTAATATCTTAACAGTAAAATGTGAAATATTGATTTTCTATTGCTGTGTGACAGTTTACCAGTCTACCTTCAATTTATTAAATATATGTATTGTAAACCCTAAGGAAAGACCTGTTTTTAATAAAATGTATAAATAACAAGTCATTAGTAGAAAAAATAAAATAATAATTCATCAATCCAAAAGAAGAAAGAAAGATGGGAAAAAGAAACAAAGAAGGGGGCGGAGCAAGATGGCCGAATAGGAACAGCTTCAGTCTCCATCTCCCAGCGCGAGCGACACAGAAGACCGGTGATTTCTGCATTTTCAACTGAGGTACTGGGGTCATCTCACTCGGGAGTGCCGGACAATCGGTGCTGGTCAGCTGCTGCAGCCCGACCAGCGAGAGCTGAAGCAGGGCGAGGCATCGCCTCACCTGGGAAGCGCCAGGGGGAAGGGAGTCCCTTTTCCTAGCCAGGGGAACTGAGACACACAACACCTGGAAAATCGGGTAACTCCCACCCCAATACTGCGCTGTAACACCGGCACACCGGAGATTTTATCCCACACCTGGCAGGGAGGGTCCCACGCCCACGGAGACTCCCTCCTTGCTAACACAGCAGTCTGCGGCAATCTAACCGCAAGGCAGCAGCGAGGCTGGGGGAGGGGCGCCCGCCATCGCTGAGGCTTAAGTAGGTAAATAAAGCCTCTGGGAAGCTCGAACTGAGTGGAGCTCACAGCAGCTCAAGGAAACCTGCCTGTCTCTGTAGACTCTGCCTCTGGGGACAGGGCTCAGCTAAAGCAGCAGAGGCCTGTCCAGACGCGAACGACTCTGTCTGACAGCTTTGAAGAGAGCAGTGGATCTCCCAACACGGAGGTTGAGATCTGAGAAGGGGCAGTCTGCCTGCTCAAGTGGGTCCCTGACCCCTGAGTAGCCTAACTGGGAGACATCCCCCACTAGGGGCAGTCTGACACCCCACACCTCACAGGGTGGAGTACACCCCTGAGAGGAAGCTTCCAAAGCAAGAATCAGACAGGTGCACTCGCTGTTCAGCAATATTCTATCTTCTGCAACCTCTGCTGCTGATACCCAGGCAAACAGGGTCTGGAGTGGACCTCAAGCAATCTCCAACAGACCTATAGCTGAGGGTCCTGACTGTCAGAAGGAAAACTATCAAACAGGAAGGACACCTATATCAAAACCCCATCAGTACGTCACCATCATCAAAGACCAGAGACAGATAAAACCACAAAGATGGGGAAAAAGCAGGGCAGAAAAGCTGGAAATTCAAAAAATAAGAGCGCATCTCCTCCTGCAAAGGAGCACAGCCCATCGCCAGCAACGGATCAAAGCTGGTCAGAGAAGGATTTTGATGAGATGAGAGAAGAAGGCTTCAGTCCATCAAACCTCTCAGAGCTAAAGGAGGAATTACGTACCCAGCGCAAAGAAACTAAAAATCTTGAAAAAAGAGTGGAAGAATTGACAGCTAGACTAATTAATGCAGAGAAGGTCATAAACGAAATGACAGAGATGAAAACCATGACACAAGAAATACGTGACAAATGCACAAGCTTCAGTAACCGACTCGATCAACTGGAAGAAAGAGTATCAGCGATGGAGGATCAAATGAATGAAATGAAGCGAGAAGAGAAACCAAAAGAAAAAAGAAGAAAAAGAAATGAACAAAGCCTGCAAGAAGTATGGGATTATGTAAAAAGACCAAATCTACGTCTGATTGGGGTGCCTGAAAGTGAGGGGGAAAATGGAACCAAATTGGAAAACACTCTACAGGATATCATCCAGGAGAACTTCCCCAACCTAGCAGGGCAGGCCAACATTCAAATTCAGGAAATACAGAGAACGCCACAAAGATACTCCTCCAGAAGAGCAACTCCAAGACACATAATTGCCAGATTCACCAAAGTTGAAATGAAGGAAAAAATCTTAAGGGCAGCCAGAGAGAAAGGTCGGGTTACCCACAAAGGGAAGCCCATCAGACTGACAGCAGATCTCTCGGCAGAAACTCTACAAGCCAGAAGAGAGTGGGGGCCAATATTCAACGTTCTTAAAGAAAAGAATTTTAAACCCAGAATTTCATATCCAGCCAAACTAAGTTTCATAAGTGAAGGAGAAATAAAATTCTTTACAGATAAGCAAATGCTTAGAGATTTTGTCACCACCAGGCCTGCCTTACAAGAGACCCTGAAGCAAGCCCTAAACATGGAAAGGAACAACCAGTACCAGCCATTGCAAAAACATGCCAAAATGTAAACACCATCGAGCCTAGGAAGAAACTGCATCAACTAATGAGCAAAATAACCAGTTAATATCATAATGGCAGGATCAAGATCACACATAACAATATTAACCTTAAATGTAAATGGACTAAATGCTCCAATTAAAAGACACAGACTGGCAAACTGGATAAAGAGTCAAGACCCATCAGTC
>NW_022325404.1:0-1261 GCF_002776525.5 Piliocolobus tephrosceles | reverse complement strand
AAAATTCTTTTCTTTAAGAACGTTGAATATTGGCCCCCACTCTCTTCTGGCTTGTAGAGTTTCTGCCGAGAGATCTGCTGTCAGTCTGATGGGCTTCCCTTTGTGGGTAACCCGACCTTTCTCTCTGGCTGCCCTTAAGATTTTTTCCTTCATTTCAACTTTGGTGAATCTGGCAATTATGTGTCTTGGAGTTGCTCTTCTGGAGGAGTATCTTTGTGGCGTTCTCTGTATTTCCTGAATTTGAATGTTGGCCTGCCCTGCTAGGTTGGGGAAGTTCTCCTGGATGATATCCTGTAGAGTGTTTTCCAATTTGGTTTCATTTTCCCCCTCACTTTCAGGCACCCCAATCAGACGTAGATTTGGTCTTTTGACATAATCCCATACTTCTTGCAGGCTTTGTTCATTTCTTTTTCTTCTTTTTTCTTTTGGTTTCTCTTCTCACTTCATTTCATTCATTTGATCCTCTATCGCTGATACTCTTTCTTCCAGTTGATCGAGTCGGTTACTGAAGCTTGTGCATTTGTCACGTATTTCTCGTGTCATGGTTTTCATCTCTGTCATTTCGTTTATGACCTTCTCTGCATTAATTAGTCTAGCTGTCAATTCTTCCACTCTTTTTTCAAGATTTTTAGTTTCTTTGCGCTGGGTACGTAATTCCTCCTTTAGCTCTGAGAGGTTTGATGGACTGAAGCCTTCTTCTCTCATCTCATCAAAATCATTCTCTGACCAGCTTTGATCCGTTGCTGGCGATGGGCTGTGCTCCTTTGCAGGAGGAGATGCGCTCTTATTTTTTGAATTTCCAGCTTTTCTGCCCTGCTTTTTCCCCATCTTTGTGGTTTTATCTGTCACTGGTCTTTGATGATGGTGACGTGCTGATGGGGTTTTGATATAGGTGTCCTTCCTGTTTGATAGGTTTCCTTCTGACTGTCAGGACCCTCAGCTATAGGTCTGTTGGAGATTGCTTGAGGTCCACTCCAGACCCTGTTTGCCTGGGTATCAGCAGCAGAGGTTGCAGAAGATAGAATATTGCTGAACAGCGAGTGCACCTGTCTGATTCTTGCTTTGGAAGCTTCCTCTCAGGGGTGTACTCCACCCTGTGAGGTGTGGGGTGTCAGACTGCCCCTAGTGGGGGATGTCTCCCAGTTAGGCTACTCAGGGGTCAGTGACCCACTTGAGCAGGCAGACTGCCCCTTCTCAGATCTCAACCTCCGTGTTGGGAGATCCACTGCTCTCTTCAAAGCTGTCAGACAGAGTCGTTCGC
>NW_022325403.1:0-1261 GCF_002776525.5 Piliocolobus tephrosceles | reverse complement strand
GCGAACGACTCTGTCTGACAGCTTTGAAGAGAGCAGTGGATCTCCCAACACGGAGGTTGAGATCTGAGAAGGGGCAGTCTGCCTGCTCAAGTGGGTCACTGACCCCTGAGTAGCCTAACTGGGAGACATCCCCCACTAGGGGCAGTCTGACACCCCACACCTCACAGGGTGGAGTACACCCCTGAGAGGAAGCTTCCAAAGCAAGAATCAGACAGGTGCACTCGCTGTTCAGCAATATTCTATCTTCTGCAACCTCTGCTGCTGATACCCAGGCAAACAGGGTCTGGAGTGGACCTCAAGCAATCTCCAACAGACCTATAGCTGAGGGTCCTGACAGTCAGAAGGAAACCTATCAAACAGGAAGGACACCTATATCAAAACCCCATCAGCACGTCACCATCATCAAAGACCAGTGACAGATAAAACCACAAAGATGGGGAAAAAGCAGGGCAGAAAAGCTGGAAATTCAAAAAATAAGAGCGCATCTCCTCCTGCAAAGGAGCACAGCCCATCGCCAGCAACGGATCAAAGCTGGTCAGAGAATGATTTTGATGAGATGAGAGAAGAAGGCTTCAGTCCATCAAACCTCTCAGAGCTAAAGGAGGAATTACGTACCCAGCGCAAAGAAACTAAAAATCTTGAAAAAAGAGTGGAAGAATTGACAGCTAGACTAATTAATGCAGAGAAGGTCATAAACGAAATGACAGAGATGAAAACCATGACACGAGAAATACGTGACAAATGCACAAGCTTCAGTAACCGACTCGATCAACTGGAAGAAAGAGTATCAGCGATAGAGGATCAAATGAATGAAATGAAGTGAGAAGAGAAACCAAAAGAAAAAAGAAGAAAAAGAAATGAACAAAGCCTGCAAGAAGTATGGGATTATGTCAAAAGACCAAATCTACGTCTGATTGGGGTGCCTGAAAGTGAGGGGGAAAATGAAACCAAATTGGAAAACACTCTACAGGATATCATCCAGGAGAACTTCCCCAACCTAGCAGGGCAGGCCAACATTCAAATTCAGGAAATACAGAGAACGCCACAAAGATACTCCTCCAGAAGAGCAACTCCAAGACACATAATTGCCAGATTCACCAAAGTTGAAATGAAGGAAAAAATCTTAAGGGCAGCCAGAGAGAAAGGTCGGGTTACCCACAAAGGGAAGCCCATCAGACTGACAGCAGATCTCTCGGCAGAAACTCTACAAGCCAGAAGAGAGTGGGGGCCAATATTCAACGTTCTTAAAGAAAAGAATTTT
>NW_022325402.1:0-20289 GCF_002776525.5 Piliocolobus tephrosceles | reverse complement strand
TGGGAGATCCACTGCTCTCTTCAAAGCTGTCAGACAGAGTCGTTCGCATCTGGACAGGCCTCTGCTGCTTTAGCTGAGCCCTGTCCCCAGAGGCGGAGTCTACAGAGACAGGCAGGTTTCCTTGAGCTGCTGTGAGCTCCACCCAGTTCGAGCTTCCCAGCAGCTTTATTTACCTACTTAAGCCTCAGCGATGGTGGGCACCCCTCCCCCAGCCTCGCTGCTGCCTTGTGGTTAGATTGCCGCAGACTGCTGTGTTAGCAAGGAGGGAGGCTCCGTGGGTGTGGGACCCTCCCCGCCAGGTGTGGGATATAATCTCCGGTGTGCCGGTGTTACAGCGCAGTATTGGGGTGGGAGTTACCCGATTTTCCAGGTGTTGTGTGTCTCAGTTCCCCTGGCTAGGAAAAGGGACTCCCTTCCCCCTCGCGCTTCCCAGGTGAGGCGATGCCTCGCCCTGCTTCAGCTCTCGCTGGTCGGGCTGCAGCAGCTGACCAGCACCGATTGTCCGGCACTCCCGAGTGAGATGACCCCAGTACCTCAGTTGAAAATGCAGAAATCACCGGTCTTCTGTGTCGCTCGCGCTGGGAGATGGAGACTGAAGCTGTTCCTATTCGGCCATCTTGCTCCGCCCCCTATTTCATTGCTATCTCAAATAATTCATGCAGAAATTTTACTTAGATACAATCAAAAAGCTCCTTGTTCCATAAAATATGCTCTAGCTTTCAAAGAAAGCTGAAAACAAAGATGATTCTCAGTTATTTTTCCTAGCTGACATCACCAGAAAATTCCTTTTCAGTTTCACTTATTTTAGAGGCAGCTGCAGGCTTTTCCTGGACTGTGCATTAGCTAACTGTCCCTTTACAAACTTTTTCACTGACTATGCATACCTAGAAGATCTTCAAGGTTTTTTATCCTTATGTTCTGATGCAGAGTAGGACTACACAGACACGTGTGTGCCTTTCAAAAGGCCAGAAAATATTTCAACAGCTTCCAGGTGCCTTTCCAGTCTTAGAGGTCAGGAAAGAGTTTATATTAAAAGGCTTTTATCTTTAAAAATAAGAAACAGGTTAACTATCAACTTTAGGTCAATGTTAGATGATCTAATTAAGATGTTTAAAATGGCATCCAAGTGGGCCACCTTCAGCTTGTGGTCCAGCAGGAATACCAGAAGGAATATGAGTTGAGCAGATGAAGTTTGGTATCCACCTCACGGTCATCTATTTCCTCCATCTGTAGTTACAAAGTGCAGCAGCCAACAGCACCCGTACCTCACCACCACGTTTCCTCAGATACAAGTACCGCATGTTCTTTTCACAGCTACTGTAGGGTGGCCTCAGCCAGTGACAATAAGCAGAGAGCCCATAGGTGCTTTTCCTCCCAGAGAGGGGCAAGCTCTCCACTCTGTCACCTCCTACAATCAACATTTAACACATTAAATGATATATTCCAGCACACATTCTCTCTGGCCTCACAGAATTCTTAGCCTAGATGGGAACTCTAATAATTTTAAACTCCATTATTCTATAATTCTAGTAAATGGGCCTTTGTTTTGTTCCCCTAGTTGTGAGCTTCCACTTCAGTAAACTACTCAGACCCATAGTTCCTATGAGGTTTCTCTGGCTTGCTCTTGTCAGCGTCCTTCCAGGAACCAGAATCTGTCCCTTAATCCCTGTCAGGTGTTGCTGAAATATTTCAAGCCAATTTCTTGTCTATTAGTCTGACTTTCTGGCTGCCTATCTGTCTAGCCACCGGGAATTTCAAATAATTCATTTTTTCCCCAATGCTGCGTTTGGAATTGCTTATCATCTTGGATTGAACTCCCACCCTCACCTTTATATCAAATGCTTCCTGACGCAGAGACTGATCTGGAAGAGGGGACTTCTCCAAAGCTCCAGCAATTTTGTCTCATGTTTCTGTAATGAAAAAATACTAAGAGAGCCCCAAATTATTCCCACCTTCTGGTAACCATAACTTTGTATAACTCCTTCTCTTGAGTGTGAGTATGAGTGAAAATGACTACTTGCTTCTAACCAATAGAATATGACAAAAGTGATGGGATCCATTTCTGTGATTAGGTTACATAGGATCTTAACTTCCATCTTGCTAGCAGACTCTGATCATTGACTCTGTCTCTTGATAGCTTTGATGAAGTGAAATTGTATATGGAGAGATCCATATGCAAAGAAACTAAAAGTGACCTCTGGCAAATAACCTGATAGAAACCAAAACTCACAGTCCAACATCCCACAAAGAATCCATCTTGCCAATAATCACCAGAGCTTAGAAGAGGATCCTTCCTCAGTTAAGCCCCAGATAAGACCCAGTCCTGGTTGACATCTTGACTGCAGTCCTGCAAAAAACCCAGCCAAACCATGCCTAGACTCCTGAGTCACAGAAACTGTGAGCTAATAAATGTGTGTTATTTTAAGCCACTAAGCCTATGGTAATATGTTATACAGCAGATCATTAATATAGTTTCCAATACCTGCCCCTCTCCCAAATGGGAACTGAAGTGGGTTAGTTCCAGGCCAGTCCCAAGTTGTCACATTTTTAATAACAAGCCTTTTAATAACAAGCCACTAACTTGATAGGTATTTGAAGGCAAAGAAAGAACAACATATTTACAGAGGTATTTATAACATATTTACAGAATTTCTAGTGCTATTAATTTCAGCCATTTCTGAGTCTCTGAGGAGAGTTGGTGAACAGCCAGTAAATGTCTAACAATATCTTTTATTTTATTTGGCAGAGGCATTGTTGATTTTCCTATCCTATGACAGACTATATTTTCAGAAGATGGCCACGCCAATATCCTTTGTCCTACATACACATGCAATGTGACCTTGCCACTATTCCATCAAAGCTGGAGTCTAATTCCCCTCCTCTTGGATTTGGGCCAGGCTTGGTGACATGTTTATAACAAATAAAATGTGTAGAAGTGGTGCTGCGTTTTTGAGGCTAGGTTAGAAGAGCCTGCCCAGCTCCTACTTACTCCTTCTCAGAACCCAGTTATCATACTGTGAGAAGCAGAAGCCAGACGGAGAAGCCAGTTTCAGGAGCTCCAGATGACAGGTGTAGCTGAACCCAGCCTTTAGGTCAGGTTAAATGACCAAATTCATGAATGAAGAAGTCCCCCAGTGTTTCCTCAGCAGTTTGGATCACTCCAACCATTTGAGCTTTCCCAAGTGAAACTGTAAACATCATGGAGCAGAGGCAAGATATGTGTGTGTGTGTGTGTGTGTGTGTCAAACTGGGCTAGAATCTGGTACCCAGTTATTCAATTAAACACTAATTTAGATGTTGCTGTGAAGGTAACTTTATATATAGGATTAGCATCACATCTACAATCAGGAGACCATATATAAAGATTATCTGGTTAACTTAGGCTAACCTTATTCAACTGGTTAAAAGGCGTTACAAACAGAGCTGAGGTTTTCCTAAGGAAGAAGAAAGTCTACCTGCCGATGGAAGTGTCAGCTGCTAACCTCGTTTCCAGTCTACTCTTTCTGTTGCCCTGCCATAAAATACCATAAACAATAAACAAATGATTATTTTTTTATACCAGTAAGATTGAATTGTTTGTTATACAGCAATAGATAGCCAGAACATTTCCTGTTACTTGGCCATTTTCTAAGGAATTCTCTAAATCACTGGAAAATACTGCTTGTATGTATTTTGCATCCCTCTCATATGTAAGGCAAAATAAAGGAAAAGGTAGAGTGCTCTTTCTGAATCCAAATATACTTTCACTCACTATACCATTGAACTCTAAATCAAAGACTCCTCTGTGTCTTTAGTCAAGACTATATTAAAAATATACACAACAAAAAGCTTCCTAATCTATTCTTAGAGAAGGGAACTACATTTGTAACCTGGATTTTCCCTTACTGCGTCAATATACCAGAGTCACGCAAATAATAACAATGATATAAAATTAATGATAATAAACAGTACCTCTCCAGATGCAGCCCCACCATTTTTTAAAGTCTCCATTCTCTAAAAACTCTTTCTCTATCGTCAAATTTTTCTGAGTGCCCTTTCGAGGTTTCTCTTAAAAGAGGAGGCAAAAAACCATCTTCTCCACTTCTGCTTGGTGCCCCCTCATTCTTTCTCAACACTTCTTCAGCCCCCATTTGGAGTGTCCAGTGTTGAACCTGCCACTGACTTGTGAAGTCTTGTGAGGGAGGTACTCTAGCACCGTCAGCATCTGCTGTCCGTGGTGCTGATATCTGTGCCCAGGGCACTATAACCTAATGACAAAAAGCACTGCTTCATACTACTGATAAAAACCACTGGCCCTAGACATCAGAATCAGAGCTTCAAGTCTGGATTTTGCCAGATGCTCCCATAAAAGATATTGAGTATTCTCATGGTTCTGGGGGCAGGGTTGGTTGAAGCTGCAAGTGTTATTAATATGTTGGTGCCCTAAAATACCAAAGTTCCATATTCTCTGTACTCACCTTTTTCATCCCTTCATTTTTTTGTACCATGCTTCTTTAACCAGAACCAATACAGTGTTGCTTACTGCTCTTGCTGTTGTTACTAAGTTTTTGGTGAAAATGGGTTTTTTCCCATTTTCATCTTTAGCCCTCTGTTTCCTAGAGATAAATTCATGAGAATTATGCTGAAAAGTAAATCTCAATAGCAGACAATATGTTGTATTTAAAATCGGCTCCCACTTCTAATTATCCAGCTTGCCTGTTAATTGTCTGTTCTCTTGAAATAAGCTCATTCTGGAGAGTTTTCTCAGGCCTTCTTCCAAACAGACCGTGAGTGAACCTGCCCTGATGTCTCCCATTCTAAGATAAGCAAGACTCAGACTGTATTTGAAAATCCCCACTATACCACATTTCTTCAAAAACTTAGTTGAGAGAATGAGTTCGTGTTTCATCCTGACAAGTAAAGAATCCAGGTCTCCAATTTTAATTAAAACATCTTATTGTGGCTGAGCATGGTGGCTCACACCTGTAATCCCAGCACTTTGGGAGGCCAAGGCAGGTGGACTGCTTGAGCTGAGGAGTTTGAGACCAGCCTGGGCAACCTGATGAAACCCCATCGCTACAAAAAAAAAAAAAAAAAAAAAAAAAGATAAAAATTATCCAGGTGCGGTGGCACATTTCTGTAGTCCCAGCTACTTAGGAGGCTGAGGTGGCAAGATCGCTTGAGCCCAGGAGGTGGAGGCTGTGGTGAGCCCAGATTGTGCCACTGCACTCCATCCTAGGCAATAGAGGGAGACCCCTGTCTCCAAAAATATCTTATTTTGGTTTGTTTGCTTATTTGGATTTGCTAATTCTAATCTTGGAAAGAGTATAGTAGTTAAATGACAGTCTTTGAAACAAGTCTGTCTGGGTTCACCCTAGTTCCACCAATTATTAGCTGTAAGACATTGGAAAGGTTACTTATCACTCTGCGCTTCCTTGTTTATAGCTGTAAGATGAATATAGTGATAGTATATATAGCCTAGGATTTCAGTGAAGATTAGTTCACATTAATAAGCAGCATAGGCATATAAACTCATCAAGGCAGTGATTAATATAAAATAAGCATTGCATACAGATATGCTAATGTTATTAAATAACCGTTTAGTTGTTGTAACTTTATCAGTTATCACCCATGCAAAGAGCTTGTCATTTAGTGGCACTAGATGAGTAAGAATTGATGTGGTCTGGGCACGTGCCAAGTATTATATTTACTTAATATTTCTGTGAAGTCTGAATTGGGGAAATAGGATATATAAAGGAAATTGTGCAAATATTTGTACTTATTTGTAATACGTCATTAAATTCTAGCACATGCTACAATTGTGCTAGAGTATGTTGCTTGGGAGCTAGTTTACAAGGAAATGTGTTTTATTGGCATATAGACATCTTTCCTGTGTAAATGCAGCCATGCATTTTAACTAACAGCTGGCACAGATATATGGTATTAATACCTTAGATATATATGTAGCTCATATACATATATATAGCTCATATACATATATACATAGGTCCTGTGTGTCAAGCAACAGAATTTAGTTATATTCTATCAACATAAATGGCAAATTTATACCTATTTAAACCAAAAAAAATCTACCAACATATATAGAATATTCACTGCTAATTTGTATATTTTCCTTATTCATTAACTAAAAATACTGGACACCACTAAATAATAAATTAACAAAATAAAAAAAGATACAAGTGAAAATTTAGATTCATACACAAACAAAAATCTATGCATGGATATTCACAGCAGTTTTACTCCTAATAGCCAGAAATTAACTCCTACTAGCCAAATGCTCTTCAACAAGTGAAGAGATAAACAAACTATGGTACTTAGTACTATATTTGGTATTTCCAAATCATGAAATACTACTCAGCAATAAAAAGAAATGGACTACTGATAAAGGCAACAACTTGGATGAATCTCAAGGGAATTATTCTAAATGAAAAACAGTCCATCTCAAATTATATACCACATGATTACATCTATATAATATTTTTCACATGACAAAATTATAGAAAGGAAATTGATTGGCAGTTGCTAGAGGCTGAGGGAATGAGGGAAATGGATATGACTATAAAAGAGTAGCATAAGGAACCCTGGTGATGGAACTGCTCTGTATCTTGGCTCTCGTGCTTTATAATCCACACATATAAAAAATGCATAGAACTAGATAATAAATGAGTGCATGTAAAGCTGATAAAATCTGAATAAGATTGATGGGTTCTATCAAAGGCAATTTCCCAGCTGTTTTATATGATGTTGCTACAGTTTTATAAGATGTTGCCATTAAAAGAAACTGGGTAAAAGGTATATGGAAAGTCTCTGTATTACTTCTTAAGACTGCACATGAATCTACAATTATTTCAAGATAAAGATTTATGAAAAAGTGTACCCAAGAACTTTCATTAAGATATTATATAAAATATCAACTTAAAAATTGGAAATCTAGAAGTGGTTTTATTTCATTACCTTTCAACTCACAATATCTGCTATTTTAAAGGCAACAATTCCATCATTCTGATTCTATAAATGTTCACTCACTGCCTACTGCGCTCTAGGCACAATAGAAGCCATTTCAGCTAAGAAAATATTATATGACCTTTAAAGATATTCTTGCGGTAGGTACTATATCCCTACTTTACAAATGAAAAAGCAGATTTAGTGACATTAAGGAACCTGCCCAAAGCCTCATATCCATTACATAGCAGGTCTGGCATTTGCTCCCAGCCCAGTGTTTTTCCCAGTCCTTTATCAGTGTAGCCTCTGCACTTCATAAAACAAAACACCAGCTATTTAGAATAAATTCAGGAACTTAAATGACGGGTTTTGTGTTTACTTTTCCAACACAATAAGGGGTTTACCAATTCCTTGTAAATAACCAGTGAAAGAGAAGTTCTTGCCTCTGCATGAACCCTAAGGGACAGGGGCCAGTGAGGATCAGGCCCCAGTCTGGTGGACAGGAATTTGAGTGAGGCTAGTGATGGCGGTGGGTGAGTGTGGTGGCAACACTATAGGAAAACTGAGCTTTGGTCAAAAGGTGAGACTGCTCTTTTTGTCACAAGTTTCTCAGTTGAAAGATGCCCTAATACCTAACTCAACCCCATCTGCTTTTCCTGGACAGAGCCATTGGCAGGAATCCAATCTAAGCACGTCACATCGTACTTTGGGGACTTACTAACATTTCATTTCTTGAGGGAGAATGCCTCAACTGTGAGGCCACCTGGGGAAAACCTTAAGTAGGCTATCTGGAATGGGGAGTTGGGTAGTTAGTTTAACTTCGTTCATTGTCCATAATACTAAACCTTGGATTCTTAAACATCTTTAGTTCCCAGAGGCAAGCACTGCTCTTTCACTGGTCATTTACCTCTAAGATTCCGCCAGAGAAGTGAGAGCCTAACCATCATTGAATGAATTGATCCAAAATGAAAAACCGGAGGCTAATAGGCTAAGAAAAATCATGAAAATTTGCTGATAATGTTTGTAAAGTTCAAATGCCTGTATTCTCTTGAAAAAGCTGCACACAGCCAGAAAGGGCAAGAGCTAAGTAACAGCTGCACCCCTGCAGAAAGTCAGTCACTTTTTTAGTTCCTAATTCCAACAGGGCTTGCTTGACCCAGCTGAGTTACTGGCTGGCCCCAGAAGGCCTTCCAGTTTGCAAACGTTGACTCAGGGAGGCAAGTCTGCTAATTCTTTATAAATGACACCTGTGAAAATAACCTGTGTCTCAGAGACTTTCCAGAGGCATTAAGCTCACTATTTAACAGTGTATAGAATGCACTTCCACAGCCTTTGTGAAAATTCATATTATACCCTAGATTTTAGGGGCAGGGGAGGTAGCATAATAGCAAAAAGCTCTAATAAAGAAATTTGATCAAAGAAGTTAGAAATTTTTAAAAAACAAGCTACATATATTTACTGACCACTTACTATGGGCAGTAGTGGCTGTGGTTTAAAAAAAAAAAAAAAAAAAAAGTAAAGTACAAGCATAGTAAAGCACAAGTGCATTTTTTTTTTGTGCTCCTCAGGTTTTTCTAGTGTTTGTTTAGCTTTCCAGACCCCTTGTCCTCCTGGGTCTACAAACTTATTTTAAGAAGCACTCTGGGGAATGTTTATCCTCAGGGAGTTCGGTAAATATTGCATTATCTTATTTAATCTTACCCCATTCCTATAAAAACAGATAGTATTCCTGAAAGGAAAACACAGTTTAGATTAGCTTATTTGCCAAGGTCTCTGTCTTAGTTCTTTTGTGCTGCTATAACAGAATACCTGTGACTGTGTAATTTATAAAGAACAGAAATTGACTTCTTACAGTTCTGGAGGCTGGAAGTCCAAGACCAAGGTGACAGTATTTGGTCTGATGAGGACCTTCTTGTTGTGTCCCTAGAAGGCAGAAGACAGAAGGGCAAGCTAGCCAAATACTGGCTGGCTATGTAATGCCTCCAGGGCCTTAATCCCATTAATGATAGAGGAGCCCTGAGGGCTGAATCACCTCTTATAGGCTGCACTTCTTAATGCCATCACATTGGCAACACCTGAATTTTGGAGGGAACACATTCAAACCATGGTAGGCACACAGCTGTTGAATTGGTGTGAATCAAGAGTACACCTAGATCAGGTATTCACAAACTACGTCTCACAGACCTAATCCAGCCCACTGCCTATTTTTGTTTGTTTGTTTGTTTGTTTTCTGAGATGAAGTCTCGCTCTGTCTTTCCCAGGCTGGAGTGCACTGACATGATCTCGGCTCACTGCAGCCTCCGCCTCCCAGGTTTAAGCGGTTCTCCTGTCTCAGCCTCCTGAGTAGCTGGAACTACAGGAATGTACCACCATACCTGGCTAATTTTTGTATTTTCAGTGGAGACAGGGTTTCACCATGTTGCCCAAGCTGGTCTCGAACTTCTGACCTCAGTTGATCCACCTGCCTCGGCCATCCAAAATGCTGGGATTGCAGGTGTGAGCCTCCACACCCGGCCTGTTTCTGTTTTTTATTTAGATAATATATACAGAACATAAAATTTACCACTTTAGCCATTTTTAAGTGTAGTTGAGTGGCATTTAGTTCATTCACATTTTTGTGCCACCATCACCACCAATCACCTCCAAAATTTTTTCACCATTTCAAACTGAAACTCCAAAACTATTAAACAATGACTCCCCATTCTGTCACCCAATTTCTAAAACCTACCATTCTATCTTTTTTTTTTTTTTTTTTTTTTTGAGATGGAGTTTCGCTCTTGTTGCCCAGGCTGGAGTGCAATGGCGCAATCTCGTCTCACAGCAACGCCCGCCTCCCAGATTCAAACAATTCTCCTGCCTCAGCCTCCCAAGTAGCTGGGATTACAGGTATGTGCCACCTTGCCTGGCTAATTTTGTATTTTTAGTAGTGATGGAGCTTCTCCATGTTGGTCAGGCTGGTCTCGAACTCCCAACCTCAGGTGATCCACCGCCTCGGCCTCCCAAAGTGCTGGGATTACAGGCATGAGCCACTGCTCCCAGCCTATATTTTCTGTCTGTATGATTTTTGACTACTCTAGGTACCTCATATAAATGGAATAATAATATGATATTCATCTTTTTGTGACTGGCTTATTTCACTTAGCATAATGTCTCCCAGATCTATGCATGTTATAGCATGTGTCAGAATTTGTTGCATTTTTAAGGCTAATAATATTCCATTGTATGTAGTATATGCCACTATTTTTTATCCATTCATCTGTCACTAGACACTTCTATTGCTTCCACCTTTTGGCTGTTGTGAACAATGCTGTTATAAATATGGGTGTACAAAAATCCGTTCAAGTCCCTACTTTCAATTCTTTTGGGTATATACACAGAAGTAGGATGCCTGGATCATACGGTAGTTGTATTTTTAAGTTTTTGAGGAATTGCCATATTATTTTCCATAGCAGCTTCACCATTTTACATTCCCACTACAAATGCACAAGAGTTCCAATTTCTCCATATCCTTGTCAACACTTGTCATTCTCTAGATTTTTAATCATCCTAATCATATGAGGTGGTATCTCATTGTGGTTTTGGTTTGCATTTCCTACTTTCAGTGATATTGAGTATTTGTCATGTGCTTATTGTTCATTTGTAAATCTACTTTGGAGAAATATCTACTCAAGCCCTTTGCCTATTTTTCAATTGGGTTGTTTGTTTCTTGTTGGTAAATTGTAGGAATTCTTTATTTATTCTGGATATTAATCCCTTATCAGATATATGATTTGCAAATATTTTCTCCATGACTTTTCACTCTGTTGAGAATGTTTCTTAATGCACAGAGGCTTTTACTTTGATGAAGTACATCTGTTCTTTTTTCTTCATTGCCTATGCTTTTGGTGTCATCTCCAAGATATCACTGTAAACTTCAATGTCATGAAGCGTTTCCCTTATGTTTTCTCTAAAAGTTTTAAGTTTTAGCTCTCAGGTTTAGGTCTTTTATTCTCTTTGAGTTAATTTTTTGTAATAGTATAGGCAAAACCTTCTTGTTGCCCAGGGAACACTGATTTTTAAATTAAAAATGTGAGTCTTTAGCATTGCCCCTTTTTCAGCTGCCATAGCTGGCTCCTCTGTGATTTTCTCTTCCTCTAAATATGTTGTGTTTAATAGAACTTGCATTTTCAACCTTTTTCCTGATGTATTCTCTCTGACATTATTTCAACTTTGTCTTTTTTCCAAAGAATTTTTATTGCTAGTAGCCTCAGAGTTTACACCAAATCAATCAACCCATTAAAACTCTGCAAAATTAACACCTATAATTCTACTTTGTCTTTATTGAAATAAAAATGGGGCTGGTTTTGTCCTCTATCTTCAATCCCTTCTTGGGGAATCAGCCCTGCCCGCTCTTGTCAGATTAAGGTACTGAAAACCAAGGTAGGATGTTAGTGAAGACATACTTATTTTGGAGGAAGTGGGGAAGTTATGATTCACATACCACACAATTCACCGATTTAAAGAGTATCATTCAATAACTTTTAAAATATTCACAGAATTGTGCACCTATCAGCACAACTAATTTCAGAAGATTTCTGTTACCCCCCAAAAAAATAACAAACCCCTTAGCTCTTGTCTCTGACCCTTCTACATCCCCTAAGCCCTGGGAAGCCACTAATCTACATTCTTTTTTCTTTTCTTTTTTTTTTTTTTTTTTTTTCTTTTCTTTCTTTCTGTCTTTTTTTTAAGACACGGATTTACTCTTTTACCCAGGTTGGAGTATAGTAGCACAGTCATTACTCACTGCAGCCTCAAACTCCTGGGCTCAAGCAATTCTCCCACCTCAGCCTCCCAAGTAGCTGAGACTACAGGAAAGTGAAACTATGTCCAGCTTTTTTTGTTTGTTTGTTTTTGTTTTTTGTTTTTTTGTTTAGAGGTGGGAATCTTGCTTTGTTGGCCGGGCTGGTCTTGAACTATTGGCTTCAAGGAATCCTCCCACCTCAGCCTCCCAAAGTGCTGGGATTACAGGTGTGAGCCACTGTGCCTGGCCTACTTTCTATCTTTACAGATTTACCTATACTGCACATTTCATATAAATGGAATCATACAATATGTATTCTTTTCCGACTGGCTTCTTTCACTTAGCACAGTGTTTCCAAGGTTCATCCATGTTGTACCATGTAGAAGTAAATTTCTTGTAATCACCAAATAATGTTTCATTGTATTGATATACCACATTTTATTTCTCCATTCATCAGTTGATAGACTTTTGGGCCATTATGAATATGCTGCTATAAATATTTGAGTATAAGATTTTATGCAGACATATGTTTTCATTTCTCTTTGTTATATACCTAAGAGTGGAAATGCTGGATCATATGGTAACTATGTTTAACCATTTGAGGAACTGCCAGCCTGTTTTCCAAAGTGGCTGTATTATTTTGCATTCCCACCGGAGATTTAAGAGGGTTTCAATGTTTCAACATTCTTGAAAACACTTACTGTTTTTCTGATTCTAGCCATCCTGGTGGGTGTGAGGTGGTCATTTATTGTGAGCTGAGTCACGTTTTTGATACCGTCAACTAAGTCTTGTGGGATGCTCAAGCCCTCTGCACACCTGATTGTCAATGAGTTCAAGTCTGAGTCCCCAGGCTCCCTCCTGCTCCCCAGACCTCATCACTCTTTCTCTACAATGACTGCTGTACACCAATCCTTCCCAGCCCCTGGTCCTGCTTGAGGAAGGCCCTTATCTACATGACTCCAAGGATCTACATCTGAGTGTCAGACCCTCCTACAGTAAGCTTGCAGATTTTGTGTCAGCTTCCAGGAGCTTACTGAAATCTCTGAAATTCTATGCTGCCCCTAGAGCATTTGTTGACGCTCATTCCATTTCATTGAACTATATTTATCAGGCAATAGTTAAAATTAAGAAATCTGAGCTTTTTTTGCTTTTTGCTTTCCCACTTTAGGTTGCCTTCTGGGCCTTCACTTACCGACGGTCCTAGGGCACCAAAGGAGGTTGCCATGTCACCATGGATCCATCTACTTCAAACACCATTTATTAGAATTCTGTCTCTCCCTATGACAAAGATAATGCCCCATGTGGGTGTTTTTACTAAGATCCTCTCTCTAACACAAGAGATATTTCTAGTTCTCACTGATGTGCACAGCAAGGATGACTGATGTTTCCAGAACTGAATATATGACCAAGTCCTTTCTGACTCAGAATAACCATCTCTTTGTTCATCCCTGAATTCTCTCTAATAACCCACACTGTTGCCTTATCCCCATAGGGACTTTTTTCTGGAAGTGCGATTAACCTCAAATGTTATAGTGTTTCCAAACCGAAGTGCCTTTAAGACTTGTAATTTTTCTTCAAGGAAAGAGCAGGATGTTCCCTTAAAAAGATTCTTAGGTCAATTTATTTATACTTTTAGTCCCTTTGGCTGATTTTCTTGGTCTAAAATTGTCATTTAGGTATCAAATTCTTTCAGTGTTTGCTACTTCTGGATTAAAAGTTTATATCTAAATTCATGGTTTCTCTTACAATTTAGTAGCATGTATTGTTTAACATTCAAATTTTTTCAAGATGTTTCTTCCAAGTGGAAAAAGAAATGAATTCATTATCTGAATTTTCTTGATGTTGGGAAATGCTAATAAAAAAACAATCAGTTGTTTTCATTTTACAATTACAACAAACAACAAACAAGCAGTTGTTTTATTTACAATTACTACACAGCTATTACAATGGCTAAAATCCAAAACCTTAACACCACCAAATGCTGGCAAGAATATGGAGAAACAGGAACTTTCATTCACTGCTAGTGAGAATGCAAATAGCACAGACACTTTGGAAGACAGTTTGGTGGTTTCTTACGAAGCTAAATATACTCTTGCCATATGATCCAGTAATCACATTCCTTGGTATTTACCCAAAGAAACTGAAACCATGTCCCTACAAATACCTACACATGGATGTTTATAACAGCTTTATTTGTAATTGCCAAAACTTAGAAACAACTGAGGCATCCTCAAGTAGGTGAATCGTTAGATAAACTGTAATTTGTCCAGACAATGGAATATTATTCAGTGCCAAAAGCAGTTAGCTATCAAGCCATGAAAAGACATGAAGGAAACTTAAATGCATATTACTAAGTAAAAGAAACCACTCTGAAAAGGTTACATACAGTATAATTCTAATTAAATAACATTCTGGGAAAGACAAAACTACGAAGACAGTAAAAAGAGCAGTGGTTTACAGTGGGTAGCAGTAGGAAAAGAATAAGTGGGCAGAGCACAGAAAATTTTGAGGACAATGAAACTACTGTGTATGATATTATAGTAGTGAGTACATGTCAATATAAATTGGTCTGAAACTAGAGAATGTATAACACCAAGAGTGAACCATGTAAACTGTGGACCATGTAAACTATGGACTCTGGATGAAATGATGCATCATGCAAGTTTATCAATTATAACACAGGTCCCACTCTGGGGGCAGAGGTTAATATGGGGGGAGGCTACATATGTGCGAGGGCAGAGAGTATTGGGGAATCTCTGTACCTTGCACCCAATATCGCTGTGAAACTAAAACTATTCAAAAAATGAAGTCTAATTAAACAGTTATTACCTTTATGATATTGGTAGCAATGACCTTGATGTTTAGTATATTATTCTAAGCCAGAATATAATTTTTATAAATAACTCCTGTCATTTTTTACACCTCTCCTTCATCCCACACTTGATTTATTAATGAGTTTTGTTCATTCTGCTTCCATAATACATCCAGGGTTTTCCCCCTTTTGTTCATTTAGACTGTCATCCCTGTAGGAAAGTCCACTACCATCCTCAATCAACTAGGCATTGTATTAAGGTTCTTTCTCTTCATTGTTCTCCCTGATTCCTTTTGTCTCCCTTCAATCCACCCTCCATACAACAGCCTTAAGGCTCCTGTCCCTCCTCAACTAAAACTCAATGGCGTCCCCTGTCCTTACAATAAAAATCCAATACCCTTAACATGACTAAGGTGTAAGAAGCCCTGTGCCGATCTAGCTTCTCAAAACTTATTCTAACCCATGACCACTCTCCTCTTTATTTCCAAAGCTACACTCATATCAGCCTCCTCTAGGTTCCTCATATTAATACTTGCCACATCCTTTCACTAGGATCTCTGTAAGTGTTGTTTCCTGGGCCTTGCATGGCCTTCTTGTTTTCTTCTCTTGAAATTGGCAGCTCAAGTCCCTGCTCAAATGTCACTACCTCAGAGAGACTTTCCTAACCAGACAACCTAAAACTGGCTCACTGCCAGCCCCTGCTTCTCTCTCATAGCATCCTACTTTTTTTTTTTTTCAAAGATCTTTTATAATCTGAAATTTCATCTTTATCTGTAGTTACTTCTTTTCCCTCCATTTTATAAGTTCTAATAAGGCAAGGACTAGTTCCGTTTTGATGCACTTTATAACAGTACCTAGCACATTGTAGACCCTCCTAAAAAAATAGTTGCATGAATGAAAGGACAAATGAAAAAGAAATCAGTGCTCAAGATGTAGTAGTCCCTCCTTACCTGTGGTTTCACTTTTTCCAGTCTCAGTTACCCACAGTCAACTGCAGTATAAAAATATTACATAGAAAATTCTAGAAAGAAACAATTCATGAGTTTAAAATTGTATGCTATTCTGAGTAGTATGATGAAATCTCAGGCCGTCCTGCTCTGTCTCATGTAGGGACGTGAATCATGCCTTTGTCCAGCATAACCCTGTTGCCTAATCAACCAAACTTAGTCACTGAGCAGCCGCCTCAGTTATTAGGTTAACTGTTGTGGTATGTCAGTGCTTGTGTTCAAATAATCTTTATTTGACTTCATAATGGCCCCAAAGCACAGGACAGTGATATTGGCAATTCGGATATGCAAAGAGAAGCTGCAAAGTGCTTCCTTAAAGTGAAAAGGTGAAAGCCATTGACTTAATAAGTAAAGAAAAAAATCATACACTGAGGTTGCTGCGATCTATGGTAAGAACAAATCTATTTGTGAAACTGTGAAGAAGGAAAAAGAAATTCATGCTAGTTTTGCTGTCCTACCTCAAACTGCAAAAATTACAGCCACAATGCATAAGTGCTTAGGCAAAATAGAAAAGGCATTAAATCTATAATTAGAAGACATAAACAGAAATTTGTTCCAATTGACAGCAATCTGGTTCGCTACTATCCACAATTTCAGGCATCCATTGGGTATCTTGGAACATATCCCCTGCAGTTAAGGAGGGACTACTATATACAACATTTGTCCAAGGTAGGAGCTAATCGTGTTCTAAGTCAGAAATAAAACCATAATTCCTTCTGCTTTCATCCAGCTCTTGAGCCATTGTATTATACTTTTCCTCAAGGAGCATAAAGGATTGTTTCTCTGGTTATACATAGAGTAGAATGGCAGAAACTAAGGACTTTCAGAATTCAAACCCCTAATTCCAAAGCTGCCACCTTCCATGACTAATGTGAACCACAGGCTATCACTAATATAGATTAAACTATTGTGAATATGACTATTAATTATTCATCAATAATTATTCACAGCTATATTCAAAACTGGAAGACCCAGAGAATAGTGGCTACTTCAATGGATTTTTCACTGAATCATAACATCAGTATGATACCTTATTTTACTGTTAAATCCAAAATAATTAGTGTTATCATGAATTAATATGAGCAACTTTTATCATAATATCATATATATTTGTTTCGATGACTCTGTGTACTGTTTCATTTGTACCCACTAGCCTTCCAGTTATCTTTTATTTAACTTTGAGCAACTTTGAAAAAGAATGAAGTTTATAAGCTCTACTGAGAATGTAAAACATTGCATGCTAAATTGGTTTGAATTTAAGTTTTTCTATCTTATATCACTTATTAGTCACAGACTGTACAACTTGGAAAGATTAAAAGTCTAAAAAGTATTTGAATTCTACAGACTTCTTTGGTTTCTAATTTTATAAAATTTCTTTCAAATTTTTCTCAGAATTCACTACTTTATCATATTTGGTCTATGAGAAGCATTCCTGCTTTATTTTGACCATTTTTGTAGTCTCTAGACATACATCTATCACTGTTACAGTCATCATTGTTTTATAGTAATGCATACATGATCTCATGTCATAGAGATATAGTTATATATGTGCTCATTTCTCCCCTATTTTATATATTTTGTCCATCTTCTTTATTAGATCATAACTCTCTTGTGATGAAAATCATGTCTACAGCTGCGTCTTTTGAAACTTTCCACATATCCTGGCAAAGCACTCTGCCCATTGTAGCTACTTCATAAACATTGGCTTATTGCCTGAATGAAAGCAGTTGACAACTCAGTCATAAAGAATTCACAGTGGCACATAAATTTATCAGTTTAATTTTTTATATTCCTGTGAGAGTTGATGTACAAAACTATTTTCCAATCTTAGGTGAGACCAACTCTTCCAGTCAGTCTAATAAGTATAAGAAAAAAACAAAATAACATTTACATTTGTGGTTGCCTAATTTTGTAATAGTAGGCTTTTCAGTATGTAAAAGTTAAACTTGCATGAACAAAATTGGAAAGGGATGTATTCTGTTTATCTGAATTCCCTTAATTTGCTTCTTTCCTTAATGTACAAATTTGAGATGTGTGATATCAACTTGGGAGACATATATCAACAATAATATTTTATAAGAGCATTTTCTAAAATAATACAAACATGAAAAATAATAGGATGGATTTGTTGGAGAAATAAGGGTCTTTGAATCTGGATATTTCTGGGTTCAGATCTTGGCCCTGCCTCTTACTCACTACATGACCTTGCTTGTGTCACTTCCCCTCTCAAAGTTCTGGTTATTTCAACTGTAAAATGAAATAAATAATCTACCACACAGTGTTGTTGTGGAGATTGAATGAGTCAGAATCCATAAAATGTTGAGTACATATAGTGCAAACAAATGCCTAGCTAATATTTTTGTTAAATTTTCTTCTATAATAGTTTCCCTTTTGTTACAGATATTGGCTGCTGGAATGGGATACGGTGGGAAGAAGAAATTATGCAAATCTTTTGGGTGACCAGGTAGCTGCTGCAACAGGTAGCAACGTTTCTCACCCCAGTTTCTCCCCTCCTCCTCACAATAAATAAGGCTTTTCAGCAACAGCAGTCTCCTGGAAAAATCAAACAATACAGTGCCCAGTACAATATTTATTTGTGTAGTGTTCCTCTCTTTTTACATAATATTTTTATTCTCCTCTCCGTCTACATAGTACTTCCATTTTAAAACAAAAGATAAGGTTATGGCAACATCTGGGCATTGCCCCCTGCCCCAAAATCTTCAATAATCATTAAGAGACAGCAGTCTCAAGTCCGATTAATGTCACCTCCCCTTCCCACACACACACCAGTCTCCCCTCACGATGATCCACCCCCCACATTTGTCACCAAAATTCTTCTCTTACAGTTTAGCCTTGGGCCTGTCTTTCTACATTCAAGAACATTCTGGCACACTCCATTTCCTAAAGTTAAACTTTTTGCTTTGGCTCCCACGGCCTGCCATAATCTAAAACCCATCTTGCTTTCTACTGTAAACTCTCACTACACTCTGATGGGGTCAAAGTGAGTTATTGATCAAACTTGAATATGCCTTAAACCACATGCCTTAATTATGGCTCTTCTCTCTACCTAATACACCAAATTTCCATTTATAACTATTATAACCCTATCTTCTCTTTAAAATACAATTAACATATCTTACTTTCTTTGGCTTAATCTACCTAAAACTCACTCTTATCTGCTCTTCATTACCTGAGTGCTTGCTTACCATTTAAATTCCAAATGTGAGAATTATATCCTCTTTGGAGTCCCCCAAGATAAATTTCCCCATGTCTCTAACTTCAGGTAGAATCAATCACTGTACTAAACTATTTGCTACCCATTCCCCTTGTAGTCTTTCTCTATAATACTTTGCTGGTCTCACTTGCTCCTCTCTCCCCCATTAGACTCCCTGTCCTTCAAGAGCAGGTTCTATATGCCCAACACATACCACTTATTCCTCTATGTAATGTCCCTAAATGCATTTGCTGAATGAATGAACCCCTTCATGAAGACTGCACTGTTCTTTCCCAGATTTCATCCAAATACACCTTTTTTCTCTCTATGGCACAAGAGCTCCCTGTACTTCTATTACTGGATATAACCACATTATTCTCTGATGTATGATTACACATGTCCTTGTCTTTTCCTTCTTACTAGATAACAAAATCCCTGAGAGAAACAACAGGGTATTTCTCAAGGAGACACTCATGCCTACCACAGTTTTTCAAATAGGAGGTGCTTACTGAGCATGAACAGCTTTGTAACTCTCTAAACGACATCAGAAAGGCCATCAGAAAAGCATGACTCATGCTTGCTCTTTGAAGAGATAGTACTGTCATTCGCAAAAGTTGATGTAATTTAAATCCGATTTATTAATCCCTAAAATAACAGGACAGGTCCACCAAAATTATTCAGACCAGGAGGTGGAAACTGACTGGTAGGGAAAGAATAATGCACCCTCGACATAAAGCAATAGATACAGCAGCAACTAGGACTAACTTTATAGAATTCTTGACCACTATCGATTAGTATTAGCACATCTTCAAGTGTTTCAAAAGAAAACTAAACTATGTATTTTATATAATATTCTCCCACTTTGTTAATATTGGTAACCAATTCACCTTAAAAGAATCAAAAACACAGCACAATCAAAACTTAATACATCTGTGGGTCAGGTAAGGCCTATAAGCTGTAAAATTTCCTGACATCTCTTCTCTGGATTGATTGTAATGCCTCCTAGTCATTGAAAGTTCATATTGAGTAACACCCTGTGCTAGGAATTCTGCATTAATCATACAATTAACTTTGCCCTCCTATAATCTGGGTATCATTGACCTGGATTACTTTAAGCTATCCACTTTACAGATGAAGAAACTGAGACACTGGGAGATTTAAGTTATACACATCAGATGATGTTATCAAACATGGCACCCTCCCTTGAGAAAACTCAGATTTTTGACCAACTGCAATGTAAAAATGACTCTGAGTCATGCATGCTTCCAAGCATGCTATTGTTTTACTTCTTCTCACTGTGATCTCCAAAATACCTGATCAAAACAAAACCAAGGTTGAGAACTTCTTCTCTAGAAAATAAATGTAAGTAAAATTACTGAAATTTGCTATATACTTATATATATGAAAATCTTACCTTTTTTTTATTATTATACTTTAAGTTCTAGGGTACATGTGCATAACGTGCAGGTTTGTTACATATGTATACTTGTGCCATGTTGGTGTGCTGCACCCATCAACTCGTCAGCACCCATCA
>NW_022325401.1:0-20289 GCF_002776525.5 Piliocolobus tephrosceles | reverse complement strand
TGATGGGTGCTGACGAGTTGATGGGTGCAGCACACCAACATGGCACAAGTATACATATGTAACAAACCTGCACGTTATGCACATGTACCCTAGAACTTAAAGTATAATAATAAAAAAAAGGTAAGATTTTCATATATATAAGTATATAGCAAATTTCAGTAATTTTACTTACATTTATTTTCTAGAGAAGAAGTTCTCAACCTTGGTTTTGTTTTGATCAGGTATTTTGGAGATCACAGTGAGAAGAAGTAAAACAATAGCATGCTTGGAAGCATGCATGACTCAGAGTCATTTTTACATTGCAGTTGGTCAAAAATCTGAGTTTTCTCAAGGGAGGGTGCCATGTTTGATAACATCATCTGATGTGTATAACTTAAATCTCCCAGTGTCTCAGTTTCTTCATCTGTAAAGTGGATAGCTTAAAGTAATCCAGGTCAATGATACCCAGATTATAGGAGGGCAAAGTTAATTGTATGATTAATGCAGAATTCCTAGCACAGGGTGTTACTCAATATGAACTTTCAATGACTAGGAGGCATTACAATCAATCCAGAGAAGAGATGTCAGGAAATTTTACAGCTTATAGGCCTTACCTGACCCACAGATGTATTAAGTTTTGATTGTGCTGTGTTTTTGATTCTTTTAAGGTGAATTGGTTACCAATATTAACAAAGTGGGAGAATATTATATAAAATACATAGTTTAGTTTTCTTTTGAAACACTTGAAGATGTGCTAATACTAATCGATAGTGGTCAAGAATTCTATAAAGTTAGTCCTAGTTGCTGCTGTATCTATTGCTTTATGTCGAGGGTGCATTATTCTTTCCCTACCAGTCAGTTTCCACCTCCTGGTCTGAATAATTTTGGTGGACCTGTCCTGTTATTTTAGGGATTAATAAATCGGATTTAAATTACATCAACTTTTGCGAATGACAGTACTATCTCTTCAAAGAGCAAGCATGAGTCATGCTTTTCTGATGGCCTTTCTGATGTCGTTTAGAGAGTTACAAAGCTGTTCATGCTCAGTAAGCACCTCCTATTTGAAAAACTGTGGTAGGCATGAGTGTCTCCTTGAGAAATACCCTGTTGTTTCTCTCAGGGATTTTGTTATCTAGTAAGAAGGAAAAGACAAGGACATGTGTAATCATACATCAGAGAATAATGTGGTTATATCCAGTAATAGAAGTACAGGGAGCTCTTGTGCCATAGAGAGAAAAAAGGTGTATTTGGATGAAATCTGGGAAAGAACAGTGCAGTCTTCATGAAGGGGTTCATTCATTCAGCAAATGCATTTAGGGACATTACATAGAGGAATAAGTGGTATGTGTTGGGCATATAGAACCTGCTCTTGAAGGACAGGGAGTCTAATGGGGGAGAGAGGAGCAAGTGAGACCAGCAAAGTATTATAGAGAAAGACTACAAGGGGAATGGGTAGCAAATAGTTTAGTACAGTGATTGATTCTACCTGAAGTTAGAGACATGGGGAAATTTATCTTGGGGGACTCCAAAGAGGATATAATTCTCACATTTGGAATTTAAATGGTAAGCAAGCACTCAGGTAATGAAGAGCAGATAAGAGTGAGTTTTAGGTAGATTAAGCCAAAGAAAGTAAGATATGTTAATTGTATTTTAAAGAGAAGATAGGGTTATAATAGTTATAAATGGAAATTTGGTGTATTAGGTAGAGAGAAGAGCCATAATTAAGGCATGTGGTTTAAGGCATATTCAAGTTTGATCAATAACTCACTTTGACCCCATCAGAGTGTAGTGAGAGTTTACAGTAGAAAGCAAGATGGGTTTTAGATTATGGCAGGCCGTGGGAGCCAAAGCAAAAAGTTTAACTTTAGGAAATGGAGTGTGCCAGAATGTTCTTGAATGTAGAAAGACAGGCCCAAGGCTAAACTGTAAGAGAAGAATTTTGGTGACAAATGTGGGGGGTGGATCATCGTGAGGGGAGACTGGTGTGTGTGTGGGAAGGGGAGGTGACATTAATCGGACTTGAGACTGCTGTCTCTTAATGATTATTGAAGATTTTGGGGCAGGGGGCAATGCCCAGATGTTGCCATAACCTTATCTTTTGTTTTAAAATGGAAGTACTATGTAGACGGAGAGGAGAATAAAAATATTATGTAAAAAGAGAGGAACACTACACAAATAAATATTGTACTGGGCACTGTATTGTTTGATTTTTCCAGGAGACTGCTGTTGCTGAAAAGCCTTATTTATTGTGAGGAGGAGGGGAGAAACTGGGGTGAGAAACGTTGCTACCTGTTGCAGCAGCTACCTGGTCACCCAAAAGATTTGCATAATTTCTTCTTCCCACCGTATCCCATTCCAGCAGCCAATATCTGTAACAAAAGGGAAACTATTATAGAAGAAAATTTAACAAAAATATTAGCTAGGCATTTGTTTGCACTATATGTACTCAACATTTTATGGATTCTGACTCATTCAATCTCCACAACAACACTGTGTGGTAGATTATTTATTTCATTTTACAGTTGAAATAACCAGAACTTTGAGAGGGGAAGTGACACAAGCAAGGTCATGTAGTGAGTAAGAGGCAGGGCCAAGATCTGAACCCAGAAATATCCAGATTCAAAGACCCTTATTTCTCCAACAAATCCATCCTATTATTTTTCATGTTTGTATTATTTTAGAAAATGCTCTTATAAAATATTATTGTTGATATATGTCTCCCAAGTTGATATCACACATCTCAAATTTGTACATTAAGGAAAGAAGCAAATTAAGGGAATTCAGATAAACAGAATACATCCCTTTCCAATTTTGTTCATGCAAGTTTAACTTTTACATACTGAAAAGCCTACTATTACAAAATTAGGCAACCACAAATGTAAATGTTATTTTGTTTTTTTCTTATACTTATTAGACTGACTGGAAGAGTTGGTCTCACCTAAGATTGGAAAATAGTTTTGTACATCAACTCTCACAGGAATATAAAAAATTAAACTGATAAATTTATGTGCCACTGTGAATTCTTTATGACTGAGTTGTCAACTGCTTTCATTCAGGCAATAAGCCAATGTTTATGAAGTAGCTACAATGGGCAGAGTGCTTTGCCAGGATATGTGGAAAGTTTCAAAAGACGCAGCTGTAGACATGATTTTCATCACAAGAGAGTTATGATCTAATAAAGAAGATGGACAAAATATATAAAATAGGGGAGAAATGAGCACATATATAACTATATCTCTATGACATGAGATCATGTATGCATTACTATAAAACAATGATGACTGTAACAGTGATAGATGTATGTCTAGAGACTACAAAAATGGTCAAAATAAAGCAGGAATGCTTCTCATAGACCAAATATGATAAAGTAGTGAATTCTGAGAAAAATTTGAAAGAAATTTTATAAAATTAGAAACCAAAGAAGTCTGTAGAATTCAAATACTTTTTAGACTTTTAATCTTTCCAAGTTGTACAGTCTGTGACTAATAAGTGATATAAGATAGAAAAACTTAAATTCAAACCAATTTAGCATGCAATGTTTTACATTCTCAGTAGAGCTTATAAACTTCATTCTTTTTCAAAGTTGCTCAAAGTTAAATAAAAGATAACTGGAAGGCTAGTGGGTACAAATGAAACAGTACACAGAGTCATCGAAACAAATATATATGATATTATGATAAAAGTTGCTCATATTAATTCATGATAACACTAATTATTTTGGATTTAACAGTAAAATAAGGTATCATACTGATGTTATGATTCAGTGAAAAATCCATTGAAGTAGCCACTATTCTCTGGGTCTTCCAGTTTTGAATATAGCTGTGAATAATTATTGATGAATAATTAATAGTCATATTCACAATAGTTTAATCTATATTAGTGATAGCCTGTGGTTCACATTAGTCATGGAAGGTGGCAGCTTTGGAATTAGGGGTTTGAATTCTGAAAGTCCTTAGTTTCTGCCATTCTACTCTATGTATAACCAGAGAAACAATCCTTTATGCTCCTTGAGGAAAAGTATAATACAATGGCTCAAGAGCTGGATGAAAGCAGAAGGAATTATGGTTTTATTTCTGACTTAGAACACGATTAGCTCCTACCTTGGACAAATGTTGTATATAGTAGTCCCTCCTTAACTGCAGGGGATATGTTCCAAGATACCCAATGGATGCCTGAAATTGTGGATAGTAGCGAACCAGATTGCTGTCAATTGGAACAAATTTCTGTTTATGTCTTCTAATTATAGATTTAATGCCTTTTCTATTTTGCCTAAGCACTTATGCATTGTGGCTGTAATTTTTGCAGTTTGAGGTAGGACAGCAAAACTAGCATGAATTTCTTTTTCCTTCTTCACAGTTTCACAAATAGATTTGTTCTTACCATAGATCGCAGCAACCTCAGTGTATGATTTTTTTCTTTACTTATTAAGTCAATGGCTTTCACCTTTTCACTTTAAGGAAGCACTTTGCAGCTTCTCTTTGCATATCCGAATTGCCAATATCACTGTCCTGTGCTTTGGGGCCATTATGAAGTCAAATAAAGATTATTTGAACACAAGCACTGACATACCACAACAGTTAACCTAATAACTGAGGCGGCTGCTCAGTGACTAAGTTTGGTTGATTAGGCAACAGGGTTATGCTGGACAAAGGCATGATTCACGTCCCTACATGAGACAGAGCAGGACGGCCTGAGATTTCATCATACTACTCAGAATAGCATACAATTTTAAACTCATGAATTGTTTCTTTCTAGAATTTTCTATGTAATATTTTTATACTGCAGTTGACTGTGGGTAACTGAGACTGGAAAAAGTGAAACCACAGGTAAGGAGGGACTACTACATCTTGAGCACTGATTTCTTTTTCATTTGTCCTTTCATTCATGCAACTATTTTTTTAGGAGGGTCTACAATGTGCTAGGTACTGTTATAAAGTGCATCAAAACGGAACTAGTCCTTGCCTTATTAGAACTTATAAAATGGAGGGAAAAGAAGTAACTACAGATAAAGATGAAATTTCAGATTATAAAAGATCTTTGAAAAAAAAAAAAAGTAGGATGCTATGAGAGAGAAGCAGGGGCTGGCAGTGAGCCAGTTTTAGGTTGTCTGGTTAGGAAAGTCTCTCTGAGGTAGTGACATTTGAGCAGGGACTTGAGCTGCCAATTTCAAGAGAAGAAAACAAGAAGGCCATGCAAGGCCCAGGAAACAACACTTACAGAGATCCTAGTGAAAGGATGTGGCAAGTATTAATATGAGGAACCTAGAGGAGGCTGATATGAGTGTAGCTTTGGAAATAAAGAGGAGAGTGGTCATGGGTTAGAATAAGTTTTGAGAAGCTAGATCGGCACAGGGCTTCTTACACCTTAGTCATGTTAAGGGTATTGGATTTTTATTGTAAGGACAGGGGACGCCATTGAGTTTTAGTTGAGGAGGGACAGGAGCCTTAAGGCTGTTGTATGGAGGGTGGATTGAAGGGAGACAAAAGGAATCAGGGAGAACAATGAAGAGAAAGAACCTTAATACAATGCCTAGTTGATTGAGGATGGTAGTGGACTTTCCTACAGGGATGACAGTCTAAATGAACAAAAGGGGGAAAACCCTGGATGTATTATGGAAGCAGAATGAACAAAACTCATTAATAAATCAAGTGTGGGATGAAGGAGAGGTGTAAAAAATGACAGGAGTTATTTATAAAAATTATATTCTGGCTTAGAATAATATACTAAACATCAAGGTCATTGCTACCAATATCATAAAGGTAATAACTGTTTAATTAGACTTCATTTTTTGAATAGTTTTAGTTTCACAGCGATATTGGGTGCAAGGTACAGAGATTCCCCAATACTCTCTGCCCTCGCACATATGTAGCCTCCCCCCATATTAACCTCTGCCCCCAGAGTGGGACCTGTGTTATAATTGATAAACTTGCATGATGCATCATTTCATCCAGAGTCCATAGTTTACATGGTCCACAGTTTACATGGTTCACTCTTGGTGTTATACATTCTCTAGTTTCAGACCAATTTATATTGACATGTACTCACTACTATAATATCATACACAGTAGTTTCATTGTCCTCAAAATTTTCTGTGCTCTGCCCACTTATTCTTTTCCTACTGCTACCCACTGTAAACCACTGCTCTTTTTACTGTCTTCGTAGTTTTGTCTTTCCCAGAATGTTATTTAATTAGAATTATACTGTATGTAACCTTTTCAGAGTGGTTTCTTTTACTTAGTAATATGCATTTAAGTTTCCTTCATGTCTTTTCATGGCTTGATAGCTAACTGCTTTTGGCACTGAATAATATTCCATTGTCTGGACAAATTACAGTTTATCTAACGATTCACCTACTTGAGGATGCCTCAGTTGTTTCTAAGTTTTGGCAATTACAAATAAAGCTGTTATAAACATCCATGTGTAGGTATTTGTAGGGACATGGTTTCAGTTTCTTTGGGTAAATACCAAGGAATGTGATTACTGGATCATATGGCAAGAGTATATTTAGCTTCGTAAGAAACCACCAAACTGTCTTCCAAAGTGTCTGTGCTATTTGCATTCTCACTAGCAGTGAATGAAAGTTCCTGTTTCTCCATATTCTTGCCAGCATTTGGTGGTGTTAAGGTTTTGGATTTTAGCCATTGTAATAGCTGTGTAGTAATTGTAAATAAAACAACTGCTTGTTTGTTGTTTGTTGTAATTGTAAAATGAAAACAACTGATTGTTTTTTTATTAGCATTTCCCAACATCAAGAAAATTCAGATAATGAATTCATTTCTTTTTCCACTTGGAAGAAACATCTTGAAAAAATTTGAATGTTAAACAATACATGCTACTAAATTGTAAGAGAAACCATGAATTTAGATATAAACTTTTAATCCAGAAGTAGCAAACACTGAAAGAATTTGATACCTAAATGACAATTTTAGACCAAGAAAATCAGCCAAAGGGACTAAAAGTATAAATAAATTGACCTAAGAATCTTTTTAAGGGAACATCCTGCTCTTTCCTTGAAGAAAAATTACAAGTCTTAAAGGCACTTCGGTTTGGAAACACTATAACATTTGAGGTTAATCGCACTTCCAGAAAAAAGTCCCTATGGGGATAAGGCAACAGTGTGGGTTATTAGAGAGAATTCAGGGATGAACAAAGAGATGGTTATTCTGAGTCAGAAAGGACTTGGTCATATATTCAGTTCTGGAAACATCAGTCATCCTTGCTGTGCACATCAGTGAGAACTAGAAATATCTCTTGTGTTAGAGAGAGGATCTTAGTAAAAACACCCACATGGGGCATTATCTTTGTCATAGGGAGAGACAGAATTCTAATAAATGGTGTTTGAAGTAGATGGATCCATGGTGACATGGCAACCTCCTTTGGTGCCCTAGGACCGTCGGTAAGTGAAGGCCCAGAAGGCAACCTAAAGTGGGAAAGCAAAAAGCAAAAAAAGCTCAGATTTCTTAATTTTAACTATTGCCTGATAAATATAGTTCAATGAAATGGAATGAGCGTCAACAAATGCTCTAGGGGCAGCATAGAATTTCAGAGATTTCAGTAAGCTCCTGGAAGCTGACACAAAATCTGCAAGCTTACTGTAGGAGGGTCTGACACTCAGATGTAGATCCTTGGAGTCATGTAGATAAGGGCCTTCCTCAAGCAGGACCAGGGGCTGGGAAGGATTGGTGTACAGCAGTCATTGTAGAGAAAGAGTGATGAGGTCTGGGGAGCAGGAGGGAGCCTGGGGACTCAGACTTGAACTCATTGACAATCAGGTGTGCAGAGGGCTTGAGCATCCCACAAGACTTAGTTGACGGTATCAAAAACGTGACTCAGCTCACAATAAATGACCACCTCACACCCACCAGGATGGCTAGAATCAGAAAAACAGTAAGTGTTTTCAAGAATGTTGAAACATTGAAACCCTCTTAAATCTCCGGTGGGAATGCAAAATAATACAGCCACTTTGGAAAACAGGCTGGCAGTTCCTCAAATGGTTAAACATAGTTACCATATGATCCAGCATTTCCACTCTTAGGTATATAACAAAGAGAAATGAAAACATATGTCTGCATAAAATCTTATACTCAAATATTTATAGCAGCATATTCATAATGGCCCAAAAGTCTATCAACTGATGAATGGAGAAATAAAATGTGGTATATCAATACAATGAAACATTATTTGGTGATTACAAGAAATTTACTTCTACATGGTACAACATGGATGAACCTTGGAAACACTGTGCTAAGTGAAAGAAGCCAGTCGGAAAAGAATACATATTGTATGATTCCATTTATATGAAATGTGCAGTATAGGTAAATCTGTAAAGATAGAAAGTAGGCCAGGCACAGTGGCTCACACCTGTAATCCCAGCACTTTGGGAGGCTGAGGTGGGAGGATTCCTTGAAGCCAATAGTTCAAGACCAGCCCGGCCAACAAAGCAAGATTCCCACCTCTAAACAAAAAAACAAAAAACAAAAACAAACAAACAAAAAAAGCTGGACATAGTTTCACTTTCCTGTAGTCTCAGCTACTTGGGAGGCTGAGGTGGGAGAATTGCTTGAGCCCAGGAGTTTGAGGCTGCAGTGAGTAATGACTGTGCTACTATACTCCAACCTGGGTAAAAGAGTAAATCCGTGTCTTAAAAAAAAGACAGAAAGAAAGAAAAGAAAAAAAAAAAAAAAAAAAAAGAAAAGAAAAAAGAATGTAGATTAGTGGCTTCCCAGGGCTTAGGGGATGTAGAAGGGTCAGAGACAAGAGCTAAGGGGTTTGTTATTTTTTTGGGGGGTAACAGAAATCTTCTGAAATTAGTTGTGCTGATAGGTGCACAATTCTGTGAATATTTTAAAAGTTATTGAATGATACTCTTTAAATCGGTGAATTGTGTGGTATGTGAATCATAACTTCCCCACTTCCTCCAAAATAAGTATGTCTTCACTAACATCCTACCTTGGTTTTCAGTACCTTAATCTGACAAGAGCGGGCAGGGCTGATTCCCCAAGAAGGGATTGAAGATAGAGGACAAAACCAGCCCCATTTTTATTTCAATAAAGACAAAGTAGAATTATAGGTGTTAATTTTGCAGAGTTTTAATGGGTTGATTGATTTGGTGTAAACTCTGAGGCTACTAGCAATAAAAATTCTTTGGAAAAAAGACAAAGTTGAAATAATGTCAGAGAGAATACATCAGGAAAAAGGTTGAAAATGCAAGTTCTATTAAACACAACATATTTAGAGGAAGAGAAAATCACAGAGGAGCCAGCTATGGCAGCTGAAAAAGGGGCAATGCTAAAGACTCACATTTTTAATTTAAAAATCAGTGTTCCCTGGGCAACAAGAAGGTTTTGCCTATACTATTACAAAAAATTAACTCAAAGAGAATAAAAGACCTAAACCTGAGAGCTAAAACTTAAAACTTTTAGAGAAAACATAAGGGAAACGCTTCATGACATTGAAGTTTACAGTGATATCTTGGAGATGACACCAAAAGCATAGGCAATGAAGAAAAAAGAACAGATGTACTTCATCAAAGTAAAAGCCTCTGTGCATTAAGAAACATTCTCAACAGAGTGAAAAGTCATGGAGAAAATATTTGCAAATCATATATCTGATAAGGGATTAATATCCAGAATAAATAAAGAATTCCTACAATTTACCAACAAGAAACAAACAACCCAATTGAAAAATAGGCAAAGGGCTTGAGTAGATATTTCTCCAAAGTAGATTTACAAATGAACAATAAGCACATGACAAATACTCAATATCACTGAAAGTAGGAAATGCAAACCAAAACCACAATGAGATACCACCTCATATGATTAGGATGATTAAAAATCTAGAGAATGACAAGTGTTGACAAGGATATGGAGAAATTGGAACTCTTGTGCATTTGTAGTGGGAATGTAAAATGGTGAAGCTGCTATGGAAAATAATATGGCAATTCCTCAAAAACTTAAAAATACAACTACCGTATGATCCAGGCATCCTACTTCTGTGTATATACCCAAAAGAATTGAAAGTAGGGACTTGAACGGATTTTTGTACACCCATATTTATAACAGCATTGTTCACAACAGCCAAAAGGTGGAAGCAATAGAAGTGTCTAGTGACAGATGAATGGATAAAAAATAGTGGCATATACTACATACAATGGAATATTATTAGCCTTAAAAATGCAACAAATTCTGACACATGCTATAACATGCATAGATCTGGGAGACATTATGCTAAGTGAAATAAGCCAGTCACAAAAAGATGAATATCATATTATTATTCCATTTATATGAGGTACCTAGAGTAGTCAAAAATCATACAGACAGAAAATATAGGCTGGGAGCAGTGGCTCATGCCTGTAATCCCAGCACTTTGGGAGGCCGAGGCGGTGGATCACCTGAGGTTGGGAGTTCGAGACCAGCCTGACCAACATGGAGAAGCTCCATCACTACTAAAAATACAAAATTAGCCAGGCAAGGTGGCACATACCTGTAATCCCAGCTACTTGGGAGGCTGAGGCAGGAGAATTGTTTGAATCTGGGAGGCGGGCGTTGCTGTGAGACGAGATTGCGCCATTGCACTCCAGCCTGGGCAACAAGAGCGAAACTCCATCTCAAAAAAAAAAAAAAAAAAAAAAAGATAGAATGGTAGGTTTTAGAAATTGGGTGACAGAATGGGGAGTCATTGTTTAATAGTTTTGGAGTTTCAGTTTGAAATGGTGAAAAAATTTTGGAGGTGATTGGTGGTGATGGTGGCACAAAAATGTGAATGAACTAAATGCCACTCAACTACACTTAAAAATGGCTAAAGTGGTAAATTTTATGTTCTGTATATATTATCTAAATAAAAAACAGAAACAGGCCGGGTGTGGAGGCTCACACCTGCAATCCCAGCATTTTGGATGGCCGAGGCAGGTGGATCAACTGAGGTCAGAAGTTCGAGACCAGCTTGGGCAACATGGTGAAACCCTGTCTCCACTGAAAATACAAAAATTAGCCAGGTATGGTGGTACATTCCTGTAGTTCCAGCTACTCAGGAGGCTGAGACAGGAGAACCGCTTAAACCTGGGAGGCGGAGGCTGCAGTGAGCCGAGATCATGTCAGTGCACTCCAGCCTGGGAAAGACAGAGCGAGACTTCATCTCAGAAAACAAACAAACAAACAAACAAAAATAGGCAGTGGGCTGGATTAGGTCTGTGAGACGTAGTTTGTGAATACCTGATCTAGGTGTACTCTTGATTCACACCAATTCAACAGCTGTGTGCCTACCATGGTTTGAATGTGTTCCCTCCAAAATTCAGGTGTTGCCAATGTGATGGCATTAAGAAGTGCAGCCTATAAGAGGTGATTCAGCCCTCAGGGCTCCTCTATCATTAATGGGATTAAGGCCCTGGAGGCATTACATAGCCAGCCAGTATTTGGCTAGCTTGCCCTTCTGTCTTCTGCCTTCTAGGGACACAACAAGAAGGTCCTCATCAGACCAAATACTGTCACCTTGGTCTTGGACTTCCAGCCTCCAGAACTGTAAGAAGTCAATTTCTGTTCTTTATAAATTACACAGTCACAGGTATTCTGTTATAGCAGCACAAAAGAACTAAGACAGAGACCTTGGCAAATAAGCTAATCTAAACTGTGTTTTCCTTTCAGGAATACTATCTGTTTTTATAGGAATGGGGTAAGATTAAATAAGATAATGCAATATTTACCGAACTCCCTGAGGATAAACATTCCCCAGAGTGCTTCTTAAAATAAGTTTGTAGACCCAGGAGGACAAGGGGTCTGGAAAGCTAAACAAACACTAGAAAAACCTGAGGAGCACAAAAAAAAAATGCACTTGTGCTTTACTATGCTTGTACTTTACTTTTTTTTTTTTTTTTTTTTTAAACCACAGCCACTACTGCCCATAGTAAGTGGTCAGTAAATATATGTAGCTTGTTTTTTAAAAATTTCTAACTTCTTTGATCAAATTTCTTTATTAGAGCTTTTTGCTATTATGCTACCTCCCCTGCCCCTAAAATCTAGGGTATAATATGAATTTTCACAAAGGCTGTGGAAGTGCATTCTATACACTGTTAAATAGTGAGCTTAATGCCTCTGGAAAGTCTCTGAGACACAGGTTATTTTCACAGGTGTCATTTATAAAGAATTAGCAGACTTGCCTCCCTGAGTCAACGTTTGCAAACTGGAAGGCCTTCTGGGGCCAGCCAGTAACTCAGCTGGGTCAAGCAAGCCCTGTTGGAATTAGGAACTAAAAAAGTGACTGACTTTCTGCAGGGGTGCAGCTGTTACTTAGCTCTTGCCCTTTCTGGCTGTGTGCAGCTTTTTCAAGAGAATACAGGCATTTGAACTTTACAAACATTATCAGCAAATTTTCATGATTTTTCTTAGCCTATTAGCCTCCGGTTTTTCATTTTGGATCAATTCATTCAATGATGGTTAGGCTCTCACTTCTCTGGCGGAATCTTAGAGGTAAATGACCAGTGAAAGAGCAGTGCTTGCCTCTGGGAACTAAAGATGTTTAAGAATCCAAGGTTTAGTATTATGGACAATGAACGAAGTTAAACTAACTACCCAACTCCCCATTCCAGATAGCCTACTTAAGGTTTTCCCCAGGTGGCCTCACAGTTGAGGCATTCTCCCTCAAGAAATGAAATGTTAGTAAGTCCCCAAAGTACGATGTGACGTGCTTAGATTGGATTCCTGCCAATGGCTCTGTCCAGGAAAAGCAGATGGGGTTGAGTTAGGTATTAGGGCATCTTTCAACTGAGAAACTTGTGACAAAAAGAGCAGTCTCACCTTTTGACCAAAGCTCAGTTTTCCTATAGTGTTGCCACCACACTCACCCACCGCCATCACTAGCCTCACTCAAATTCCTGTCCACCAGACTGGGGCCTGATCCTCACTGGCCCCTGTCCCTTAGGGTTCATGCAGAGGCAAGAACTTCTCTTTCACTGGTTATTTACAAGGAATTGGTAAACCCCTTATTGTGTTGGAAAAGTAAACACAAAACCCGTCATTTAAGTTCCTGAATTTATTCTAAATAGCTGGTGTTTTGTTTTATGAAGTGCAGAGGCTACACTGATAAAGGACTGGGAAAAACACTGGGCTGGGAGCAAATGCCAGACCTGCTATGTAATGGATATGAGGCTTTGGGCAGGTTCCTTAATGTCACTAAATCTGCTTTTTCATTTGTAAAGTAGGGATATAGTACCTACCGCAAGAATATCTTTAAAGGTCATATAATATTTTCTTAGCTGAAATGGCTTCTATTGTGCCTAGAGCGCAGTAGGCAGTGAGTGAACATTTATAGAATCAGAATGATGGAATTGTTGCCTTTAAAATAGCAGATATTGTGAGTTGAAAGGTAATGAAATAAAACCACTTCTAGATTTCCAATTTTTAAGTTGATATTTTATATAATATCTTAATGAAAGTTCTTGGGTACACTTTTTCATAAATCTTTATCTTGAAATAATTGTAGATTCATGTGCAGTCTTAAGAAGTAATACAGAGACTTTCCATATACCTTTTACCCAGTTTCTTTTAATGGCAACATCTTATAAAACTGTAGCAACATCATATAAAACAGCTGGGAAATTGCCTTTGATAGAACCCATCAATCTTATTCAGATTTTATCAGCTTTACATGCACTCATTTATTATCTAGTTCTATGCATTTTTTATATGTGTGGATTATAAAGCACGAGAGCCAAGATACAGAGCAGTTCCATCACCAGGGTTCCTTATGCTACTCTTTTATAGTCATATCCATTTCCCTCATTCCCTCAGCCTCTAGCAACTGCCAATCAATTTCCTTTCTATAATTTTGTCATGTGAAAAATATTATATAGATGTAATCATGTGGTATATAATTTGAGATGGACTGTTTTTCATTTAGAATAATTCCCTTGAGATTCATCCAAGTTGTTGCCTTTATCAGTAGTCCATTTCTTTTTATTGCTGAGTAGTATTTCATGATTTGGAAATACCAAATATAGTACTAAGTACCATAGTTTGTTTATCTCTTCACTTGTTGAAGAGCATTTGGCTAGTAGGAGTTAATTTCTGGCTATTAGGAGTAAAACTGCTGTGAATATCCATGCATAGATTTTTGTTTGTGTATGAATCTAAATTTTCACTTGTATCTTTTTTTATTTTGTTAATTTATTATTTAGTGGTGTCCAGTATTTTTAGTTAATGAATAAGGAAAATATACAAATTAGCAGTGAATATTCTATATATGTTGGTAGATTTTTTTTGGTTTAAATAGGTATAAATTTGCCATTTATGTTGATAGAATATAACTAAATTCTGTTGCTTGACACACAGGACCTATGTATATATGTATATGAGCTATATATATGTATATGAGCTACATATATATCTAAGGTATTAATACCATATATCTGTGCCAGCTGTTAGTTAAAATGCATGGCTGCATTTACACAGGAAAGATGTCTATATGCCAATAAAACACATTTCCTTGTAAACTAGCTCCCAAGCAACATACTCTAGCACAATTGTAGCATGTGCTAGAATTTAATGACGTATTACAAATAAGTACAAATATTTGCACAATTTCCTTTATATATCCTATTTCCCCAATTCAGACTTCACAGAAATATTAAGTAAATATAATACTTGGCACGTGCCCAGACCACATCAATTCTTACTCATCTAGTGCCACTAAATGACAAGCTCTTTGCATGGGTGATAACTGATAAAGTTACAACAACTAAACGGTTATTTAATAACATTAGCATATCTGTATGCAATGCTTATTTTATATTAATCACTGCCTTGATGAGTTTATATGCCTATGCTGCTTATTAATGTGAACTAATCTTCACTGAAATCCTAGGCTATATATACTATCACTATATTCATCTTACAGCTATAAACAAGGAAGCGCAGAGTGATAAGTAACCTTTCCAATGTCTTACAGCTAATAATTGGTGGAACTAGGGTGAACCCAGACAGACTTGTTTCAAAGACTGTCATTTAACTACTATACTCTTTCCAAGATTAGAATTAGCAAATCCAAATAAGCAAACAAACCAAAATAAGATATTTTTGGAGACAGGGGTCTCCCTCTATTGCCTAGGATGGAGTGCAGTGGCACAATCTGGGCTCACCACAGCCTCCACCTCCTGGGCTCAAGCGATCTTGCCACCTCAGCCTCCTAAGTAGCTGGGACTACAGAAATGTGCCACCGCACCTGGATAATTTTTATCTTTTTTTTTTTTTTTTTTTTTTTTTGTAGCGATGGGGTTTCATCAGGTTGCCCAGGCTGGTCTCAAACTCCTCAGCTCAAGCAGTCCACCTGCCTTGGCCTCCCAAAGTGCTGGGATTACAGGTGTGAGCCACCATGCTCAGCCACAATAAGATGTTTTAATTAAAATTGGAGACCTGGATTCTTTACTTGTCAGGATGAAACACGAACTCATTCTCTCAACTAAGTTTTTGAAGAAATGTGGTATAGTGGGGATTTTCAAATACAGTCTGAGTCTTGCTTATCTTAGAATGGGAGACATCAGGGCAGGTTCACTCACGGTCTGTTTGGAAGAAGGCCTGAGAAAACTCTCCAGAATGAGCTTATTTCAAGAGAACAGACAATTAACAGGCAAGCTGGATAATTAGAAGTGGGAGCCGATTTTAAATACAACATATTGTCTGCTATTGAGATTTACTTTTCAGCATAATTCTCATGAATTTATCTCTAGGAAACAGAGGGCTAAAGATGAAAATGGGAAAAAACCCATTTTCACCAAAAACTTAGTAACAACAGCAAGAGCAGTAAGCAACACTGTATTGGTTCTGGTTAAAGAAGCATGGTACAAAAAAATGAAGGGATGAAAAAGGTGAGTACAGAGAATATGGAACTTTGGTATTTTAGGGCACCAACATATTAATAACACTTGCAGCTTCAACCAACCCTGCCCCCAGAACCATGAGAATACTCAATATCTTTTATGGGAGCATCTGGCAAAATCCAGACTTGAAGCTCTGATTCTGATGTCTAGGGCCAGTGGTTTTTATCAGTAGTATGAAGCAGTGCTTTTTGTCATTAGGTTATAGTGCCCTGGGCACAGATATCAGCACCACGGACAGCAGATGCTGACGGTGCTAGAGTACCTCCCTCACAAGACTTCACAAGTCAGTGGCAGGTTCAACACTGGACACTCCAAATGGGGGCTGAAGAAGTGTTGAGAAAGAATGAGGGGGCACCAAGCAGAAGTGGAGAAGATGGTTTTTTGCCTCCTCTTTTAAGAGAAACCTCGAAAGGGCACTCAGAAAAATTTGACGATAGAGAAAGAGTTTTTAGAGAATGGAGACTTTAAAAAATGGTGGGGCTGCATCTGGAGAGGTACTGTTTATTATCATTAATTTTATATCATTGTTATTATTTGCGTGACTCTGGTATATTGACGCAGTAAGGGAAAATCCAGGTTACAAATGTAGTTCCCTTCTCTAAGAATAGATTAGGAAGCTTTTTGTTGTGTATATTTTTAATATAGTCTTGACTAAAGACACAGAGGAGTCTTTGATTTAGAGTTCAATGGTATAGTGAGTGAAAGTATATTTGGATTCAGAAAGAGCACTCTACCTTTTCCTTTATTTTGCCTTACATATGAGAGGGATGCAAAATACATACAAGCAGTATTTTCCAGTGATTTAGAGAATTCCTTAGAAAATGGCCAAGTAACAGGAAATGTTCTGGCTATCTATTGCTGTATAACAAACAATTCAATCTTACTGGTATAAAAAAATAATCATTTGTTTATTGTTTATGGTATTTTATGGCAGGGCAACAGAAAGAGTAGACTGGAAACGAGGTTAGCAGCTGACACTTCCATCGGCAGGTAGACTTTCTTCTTCCTTAGGAAAACCTCAGCTCTGTTTGTAACGCCTTTTAACCAGTTGAATAAGGTTAGCCTAAGTTAACCAGATAATCTTTATATATGGTCTCCTGATTGTAGATGTGATGCTAATCCTATATATAAAGTTACCTTCACAGCAACATCTAAATTAGTGTTTAATTGAATAACTGGGTACCAGATTCTAGCCCAGTTTGACACACACACACACACACACACACATATCTTGCCTCTGCTCCATGATGTTTACAGTTTCACTTGGGAAAGCTCAAATGGTTGGAGTGATCCAAACTGCTGAGGAAACACTGGGGGACTTCTTCATTCATGAATTTGGTCATTTAACCTGACCTAAAGGCTGGGTTCAGCTACACCTGTCATCTGGAGCTCCTGAAACTGGCTTCTCCGTCTGGCTTCTGCTTCTCACAGTATGATAACTGGGTTCTGAGAAGGAGTAAGTAGGAGCTGGGCAGGCTCTTCTAACCTAGCCTCAAAAACGCAGCACCACTTCTACACATTTTATTTGTTATAAACATGTCACCAAGCCTGGCCCAAATCCAAGAGGAGGGGAATTAGACTCCAGCTTTGATGGAATAGTGGCAAGGTCACATTGCATGTGTATGTAGGACAAAGGATATTGGCGTGGCCATCTTCTGAAAATATAGTCTGTCATAGGATAGGAAAATCAACAATGCCTCTGCCAAATAAAATAAAAGATATTGTTAGACATTTACTGGCTGTTCACCAACTCTCCTCAGAGACTCAGAAATGGCTGAAATTAATAGCACTAGAAATTCTGTAAATATGTTATAAATACCTCTGTAAATATGTTGTTCTTTCTTTGCCTTCAAATACCTATCAAGTTAGTGGCTTGTTATTAAAAGGCTTGTTATTAAAAATGTGACAACTTGGGACTGGCCTGGAACTAACCCACTTCAGTTCCCATTTGGGAGAGGGGCAGGTATTGGAAACTATATTAATGATCTGCTGTATAACATATTACCATAGGCTTAGTGGCTTAAAATAACACACATTTATTAGCTCACAGTTTCTGTGACTCAGGAGTCTAGGCATGGTTTGGCTGGGTTTTTTGCAGGACTGCAGTCAAGATGTCAACCAGGACTGGGTCTTATCTGGGGCTTAACTGAGGAAGGATCCTCTTCTAAGCTCTGGTGATTATTGGCAAGATGGATTCTTTGTGGGATGTTGGACTGTGAGTTTTGGTTTCTATCAGGTTATTTGCCAGAGGTCACTTTTAGTTTCTTTGCATATGGATCTCTCCATATACAATTTCACTTCATCAAAGCTATCAAGAGACAGAGTCAATGATCAGAGTCTGCTAGCAAGATGGAAGTTAAGATCCTATGTAACCTAATCACAGAAATGGATCCCATCACTTTTGTCATATTCTATTGGTTAGAAGCAAGTAGTCATTTTCACTCATACTCACACTCAAGAGAAGGAGTTATACAAAGTTATGGTTACCAGAAGGTGGGAATAATTTGGGGCTCTCTTAGTATTTTTTCATTACAGAAACATGAGACAAAATTGCTGGAGCTTTGGAGAAGTCCCCTCTTCCAGATCAGTCTCTGCGTCAGGAAGCATTTGATATAAAGGTGAGGGTGGGAGTTCAATCCAAGATGATAAGCAATTCCAAACGCAGCATTGGGGAAAAAATGAATTATTTGAAATTCCCGGTGGCTAGACAGATAGGCAGCCAGAAAGTCAGACTAATAGACAAGAAATTGGCTTGAAATATTTCAGCAACACCTGACAGGGATTAAGGGACAGATTCTGGTTCCTGGAAGGACGCTGACAAGAGCAAGCCAGAGAAACCTCATAGGAACTATGGGTCTGAGTAGTTTACTGAAGTGGAAGCTCACAACTAGGGGAACAAAACAAAGGCCCATTTACTAGAATTATAGAATAATGGAGTTTAAAATTATTAGAGTTCCCATCTAGGCTAAGAATTCTGTGAGGCCAGAGAGAATGTGTGCTGGAATATATCATTTAATGTGTTAAATGTTGATTGTAGGAGGTGACAGAGTGGAGAGCTTGCCCCTCTCTGGGAGGAAAAGCACCTATGGGCTCTCTGCTTATTGTCACTGGCTGAGGCCACCCTACAGTAGCTGTGAAAAGAACATGCGGTACTTGTATCTGAGGAAACGTGGTGGTGAGGTACGGGTGCTGTTGGCTGCTGCACTTTGTAACTACAGATGGAGGAAATAGATGACCGTGAGGTGGATACCAAACTTCATCTGCTCAACTCATATTCCTTCTGGTATTCCTGCTGGACCACAAGCTGAAGGTGGCCCACTTGGATGCCATTTTAAACATCTTAATTAGATCATCTAACATTGACCTAAAGTTGATAGTTAACCTGTTTCTTATTTTTAAAGATAAAAGCCTTTTAATATAAACTCTTTCCTGACCTCTAAGACTGGAAAGGCACCTGGAAGCTGTTGAAATATTTTCTGGCCTTTTGAAAGGCACACACGTGTCTGTGTAGTCCTACTCTGCATCAGAACATAAGGATAAAAAACCTTGAAGATCTTCTAGGTATGCATAGTCAGTGAAAAAGTTTGTAAAGGGACAGTTAGCTAATGCACAGTCCAGGAAAAGCCTGCAGCTGCCTCTAAAATAAGTGAAACTGAAAAGGAATTTTCTGGTGATGTCAGCTAGGAAAAATAACTGAGAATCATCTTTGTTTTCAGCTTTCTTTGAAAGCTAGAGCATATTTTATGGAACAAGGAGCTTTTTGATTGTATCTAAGTAAAATTTCTGCATGAATTATTTGAGATAGCAATGAAATAGGGGGCGGAGCAAGATGGCCGAATAGGAACAGCTTCAGTCTCCATCTCCCAGCGCGAGCGACACAGAAGACCGGTGATTTCTGCATTTTCAACTGAGGTACTGGGGTCATCTCACTCGGGAGTGCCGGACAATCGGTGCTGGTCAGCTGCTGCAGCCCGACCAGCGAGAGCTGAAGCAGGGCGAGGCATCGCCTCACCTGGGAAGCGCGAGGGGGAAGGGAGTCCCTTTTCCTAGCCAGGGGAACTGAGACACACAACACCTGGAAAATCGGGTAACTCCCACCCCAATACTGCGCTGTAACACCGGCACACCGGAGATTATATCCCACACCTGGCGGGGAGGGTCCCACACCCACGGAGCCTCCCTCCTTGCTAACACAGCAGTCTGCGGCAATCTAACCACAAGGCAGCAGCGAGGCTGGGGGAGGGGTGCCCACCATCGCTGAGGCTTAAGTAGGTAAATAAAGCTGCTGGGAAGCTCGAACTGGGTGGAGCTCACAGCAGCTCAAGGAAACCTGCCTGTCTCTGTAGACTCCGCCTCTGGGGACAGGGCTCAGCTAAAGCAGCAGAGGCCTGTCCAGATGCGAACGACTCTGTCTGACAGCTTTGAAGAGAGCAGTGGATCTCCCA
>NW_022325400.1:0-3819 GCF_002776525.5 Piliocolobus tephrosceles | reverse complement strand
TGTGCCATGTTGGTGTGCTGCACCCATCAACTCGTCAGCACCCATCAATTCATCATTTATATCAGGTATAACTCCCCAATGCAATCCCTCCCCACTCCCCCCTCCCCATGATAGGCCCCAGTGTGTGATGTTCCCCTTCCCGAGTCCAAGTGAGCTCATTGTTCAGTTCCCACCTATGAGTGAGAACATGCGGTGTTTGGTTTTCTCTTCTTGTGATAGTTTGCTAAGAATGATGGTTTCCAGCTGCATCCATGTCCCTACAAAGGACGCAAACTCATCCTTTTTTATGGCTGCATAGTATTCCATGGTGTATATGTGCCACATTTTCTTAATCCAGTCTGTCACTGATGGACATTTGGGTTGATTCCAAGTCTTTGCTATTGTGAATAGTGCCGCAATAAACATACGTGTGCATGTGTCTTTGTAGTAGCATAATTTATAATCCTTTGGGTATATACCCAGTAGTGGGATGGCTGGGTCATATGGTACATCTAGTTCTAGATCCTTGAGGAATCGCCATACTGTTTTCCATAATGGTTGAACTAGTTTACAATCCCACCAACAGTGTAAAAGTGTTCCTATTTCTCCACATCCTCTCCAACACCTGTTGTTTCCTGATTTTTTAATGATTGCCATTCTAACTGGTGTGAGATGGTATCTCATTGTGGTTTTGATTTGCATTTCTCTGATGGCCAGTGATGATGAGCATTTTTTCATGTGTCTGTTGGCTGTATGAATGTCTTCTTTTGAGAAATGTCTGTTCATATCCTTTCCCCACTTTTGGATGGGGTTGTTTGTTTTTTTCTTGTATATTTGTTTGAGTTCTTTGTAGATTCTGGAAATTAGCCCTTTGTCAGATGAGTAGATTGCAAAAATTTTCTCCCATTCTGTAGGTTGCCTGTTCACTCTGATGGTAGTTTCTTTTGCTGTGCAGAAGCTCTTTAGTTTAATGAGATCCCATTTGTCAATTTTGGCTTTTGCTGCCGTTGCTTTTGGTGTTTTAGACATGAAGTCCTTGCCCATGCCTATGTCCTGAATGGTACTACCTAGATTTTCTTCTAGGGTTTTTATGGTATTAGGTCTAACATTTAAGTCTCTAATCCATCTTGAATTAATCTTCGTATAAGGAGTAAGGAAAGGATCCAGTTTCAGCTTTCTACTTATGGCTAGCCAATTTTCCCAGCACCATTTATTAAATAGGGAATCCTTTCCCCATTTCTTGTTTTTCTCAGGTTTGTCAAATATCAGATGGTTGTAGATGTGTGGCATTATTTCTGAAGGCTCCGTTCTGTTCCATTGGTCTATATCTCTGTTTTGGTACCAGTACCATGCTGTTTTGGTTACTGTAGCCTTGTAGTATAGTTTGAAGTCAGGTAGCGTGACGCCTCCGGCTTTGTCCTTTTGACTTAGGATTGTCTTGGCAATACGGGCTCTTTTTTGGTTCCATATGAACTTTAAAGCAGTTTTTTCCAATTCGGTGAAGAAACTCATTGGTAGCTTGATGGGGATGGCATTGAATCTATAAATTACCTTGGGCAGTATGGCCATTTTCACAATATTGATTCTGCCTATCCATGAGCATGGTATGTTCTTCCATTTGTTTGTGTCCTCTTTGATTTCACTGAGCAGTGGTTTGTAGTTCTCCTTGAAGAGGTCCTTTACATCCCTTGTAAGTTGGATTCCTAGGTATTTTATTCTCTTTGAAGCAATTGTGAATGGAAGTTCATTCCTGATTTGGCTCTCTGCTTGTCTGTTACTGGTGTATAAGAATGCTTGTGATTTTTGCACATTAATTTTGTATCCTGAGACTTTGCTGAAGTTGCTTATCAGCTTAAGAAGATTTTGGGCTGAGACGATGGGGTTTTCTAAATACACAATCATGTCATCTGCAAACAGGGACAATTTGACTTCTTCTTTTCCTAACTGAATACCCTTGATTTCTTTCTCTTGCCTGATTGCCCTAGCCAGAACTTCCAACACTATGTTGAATAGGAGTGGTGAGAGAGGGCATCCCTGTCTTGTGCCAGTTTTCAAAGGGAATTTTTCCAGTTTTTGCCCATTCAGTATGATATTAGCTGTGGGTTTGTCATAAATAGCTCTTATTATTTTGAGGTACGTTCCATCAATACCGAATTTGTTGAGCGTTTTTAGCATGAAGGGCTGTTGAATTTTGTCAAAAGCCTTTTCTGCATCTATTGAGATAATCATGTGGTTCTTGTCTTTGGTTCTGTTGATATGCTGGATTACGTTGATTGATTTGCGAATGTTGAACCAGCCTTGCATCCCAGGGATGAAGCCCACTTGATCATGGTGGATAAGCTTTTTGATGTGCTGCTGAATCCGGTTTGCCAGTATTTTATTGAGGATTTTTGCATCGATGTTCATCAGGGAGATTGGTCTAAAATTCTCTTTTTTTGTTGTGTCTCTGCCAGGCTTTGGTATCAGGATGATGTTGGCCTCATAAAATGAGTTAGGGAGGATTCCCTCTTTTTCTATTGATTGGAATAGTTTCAGAAGGAATGGTACCAGCTCCTCCTTGTACCTCTGGTAGAATTCAGCTGTGAATCCATCTGGTCCTGGGCTTTTTTTGGTGGGTAGGCTATTAATTGTTGCCTCAATTTCAGAGGCTGCTATTGGTCTATTCAGGGATTCAACTTCTTCCTGGTTTAGTCTTGGAAGAGTGTACGTGTCCAGGAAATTATCCATTTCTTCTAGATTTTCTAGTTGATTTGCGTAGAGGTGTTTATAGTATTCTCTGATGGTAGTTTGTATTTCTGTGGGGTCGGTGGTGATATCCCCTTTATCATTTTTTATTGCGTCTATTTGATTCCTCTCTCTTTTCTTCTTTATTAATCTTGCTAGCGGTCTGTCAATTTTGTTGATCTTTTCAAAAAACCAACTCCTGGATTCATTGATTTTTTGGAGGGTTTTTTGTGTCTCTATCTCCTTCAGTTCTGCTCTGATCTTAGTTATTTCTTGCCTTCTGCTAGCTTTTGAATGTGTTTGCTCTTGCCTCTCTAGTTCTTTTAATTGTGATGTTAGAGTGTCAATTTTAGATCTTTCCTGCTTTCTCTTGTGGGCACTTAGTGCTATAAATTTCCCTCTACATACTGCTTTAAATGTGTCCCAGAGATTCTGGTATGTTGTATCTTTGTTCTCATTGGTTTCAAAGAACATCTTTATTTCTGCTTTCATTTCGTTATGTACCCAGTAGTCATTCAGGAGCAGGTTGTTCAGTTTCCATGTAGTTGAGCGGTTTTGATTGAGTTTCTTAGTCCTGAGTTCTAGTTTGATTGCACTGTGGTCAGAGAGACAGTTTGTTATAATTTCTGTTCTTTTACATTTGCTGAGGAGTGCTTTACTTCCAATTATGTGGTCAATTTTGGAATAAGTGTGATGTGGTGCTGAGAAGAATGTATATTCTGTTGACTTGGGGTGGAGAGTTCTATAGATGTCTATTAGGTCCGCTTGGTGCAGAGATGAGTTCAATTCCTGGATATCCTTGTTAACTTTCTGTCTCGTTGATCTGTCTAATGTTGACAGTGGAGTGTTGAAGTCTCCCATTATTATTGTATGGGAGTCTAAGTCTCTTTGTAAGTCTCTAAGGACTTGCTTTATGAATCTGGGTGCTCCTGTATTGGGTGCATATATATTTAGGATAGTTAGCTCTTCCTGTTGAATTGATCCCTTTACCATTATGTAATGGCCTTCTTTGTCTCTTTTGATCTTTGATGGTTTAAAGTCTGTTTTATCAGAGACTAGGATTGCAACCCCTGCTTTTTTTTGTTCTCCATTTGCTTGGTAGATCTTCCTCCATCC
>NW_022325399.1:0-3819 GCF_002776525.5 Piliocolobus tephrosceles | reverse complement strand
GGATGGAGGAAGATCTACCAAGCAAATGGAGAACAAAAAAAAGCAGGGGTTGCAATCCTAGTCTCTGATAAAACAGACTTTAAACCATCAAAGATCAAAAGAGACAAAGAAGGCCATTACATAATGGTAAAGGGATCAATTCAACAGGAAGAGCTAACTATCCTAAATATATATGCACCCAATACAGGAGCACCCAGATTCATAAAGCAAGTCCTTAGAGACTTACAAAGAGACTTAGACTCCCATACAATAATAATGGGAGACTTCAACACTCCACTGTCAACATTAGACAGATCAACGAGACAGAAAGTTAACAAGGATATCCAGGAATTGAACTCATCTCTGCACCAAGCGGACCTAATAGACATCTATAGAACTCTCCACCCCAAGTCAACAGAATATACATTCTTCTCAGCACCACATCACACTTATTCCAAAATTGACCACATAATTGGAAGTAAAGCACTCCTCAGCAAATGTAAAAGAACAGAAATTATAACAAACTGTCTCTCTGACCACAGTGCAATCAAACTAGAACTCAGGACTAAGAAACTCAATCAAAACCGCTCAACTACATGGAAACTGAACAACCTGCTCCTGAATGACTACTGGGTACATAACGAAATGAAAGCAGAAATAAAGATGTTCTTTGAAACCAATGAGAACAAAGATACAACATACCAGAATCTCTGGGACACATTTAAAGCAGTATGTAGAGGGAAATTTATAGCACTAAGTGCCCACAAGAGAAAGCAGGAAAGATCTAAAATTGACACTCTAACATCACAATTAAAAGAACTAGAGAGGCAAGAGCAAACACATTCAAAAGCTAGCAGAAGGCAAGAAATAACTAAGATCAGAGCAGAACTGAAGGAGATAGAGACACAAAAAACCCTCCAAAAAATCAATGAATCCAGGAGTTGGTTTTTTGAAAAGATCAACAAAATTGACAGACCGCTAGCAAGATTAATAAAGAAGAAAAGAGAGAGGAATCAAATAGACGCAATAAAAAATGATAAAGGGGATATCACCACCGACCCCACAGAAATACAAACTACCATCAGAGAATACTATAAACACCTCTACGCAAATCAACTAGAAAATCTAGAAGAAATGGATAATTTCCTGGACACGTACACTCTTCCAAGACTAAACCAGGAAGAAGTTGAATCCCTGAATAGACCAATAGCAGCCTCTGAAATTGAGGCAACAATTAATAGCCTACCCACCAAAAAAAGCCCAGGACCAGATGGATTCACAGCTGAATTCTACCAGAGGTACAAGGAGGAGCTGGTACCATTCCTTCTGAAACTATTCCAATCAATAGAAAAAGAGGGAATCCTCCCTAACTCATTTTATGAGGCCAACATCATCCTGATACCAAAGCCTGGCAGAGACACAACAAAAAAAGAGAATTTTAGACCAATCTCCCTGATGAACATCGATGCAAAAATCCTCAATAAAATACTGGCAAACCGGATTCAGCAGCACATCAAAAAGCTTATCCACCATGATCAAGTGGGCTTCATCCCTGGGATGCAAGGCTGGTTCAACATTCGCAAATCAATCAACGTAATCCAGCATATCAACAGAACCAAAGACAAGAACCACATGATTATCTCAATAGATGCAGAAAAGGCTTTTGACAAAATTCAACAGCCCTTCATGCTAAAAACGCTCAACAAATTCGGTATTGATGGAACGTACCTCAAAATAATAAGAGCTATTTATGACAAACCCACAGCTAATATCATACTGAATGGGCAAAAACTGGAAAAATTCCCTTTGAAAACTGGCACAAGACAGGGATGCCCTCTCTCACCACTCCTATTCAACATAGTGTTGGAAGTTCTGGCTAGGGCAATCAGGCAAGAGAAAGAAATCAAGGGTATTCAGTTAGGAAAAGAAGAAGTCAAATTGTCCCTGTTTGCAGATGACATGATTGTGTATTTAGAAAACCCCATCGTCTCAGCCCAAAATCTTCTTAAGCTGATAAGCAACTTCAGCAAAGTCTCAGGATACAAAATTAATGTGCAAAAATCACAAGCATTCTTATACACCAGTAACAGACAAGCAGAGAGCCAAATCAGGAATGAACTTCCATTCACAATTGCTTCAAAGAGAATAAAATACCTAGGAATCCAACTTACAAGGGATGTAAAGGACCTCTTCAAGGAGAACTACAAACCACTGCTCAGTGAAATCAAAGAGGACACAAACAAATGGAAGAACATACCATGCTCATGGATAGGCAGAATCAATATTGTGAAAATGGCCATACTGCCCAAGGTAATTTATAGATTCAATGCCATCCCCATCAAGCTACCAATGAGTTTCTTCACCGAATTGGAAAAAACTGCTTTAAAGTTCATATGGAACCAAAAAAGAGCCCGTATTGCCAAGACAATCCTAAGTCAAAAGGACAAAGCCGGAGGCGTCACGCTACCTGACTTCAAACTATACTACAAGGCTACAGTAACCAAAACAGCATGGTACTGGTACCAAAACAGAGATATAGACCAATGGAACAGAACGGAGCCTTCAGAAATAATGCCACACATCTACAACCATCTGATATTTGACAAACCTGAGAAAAACAAGAAATGGGGAAAGGATTCCCTATTTAATAAATGGTGCTGGGAAAATTGGCTAGCCATAAGTAGAAAGCTGAAACTGGATCCTTTCCTTACTCCTTATACGAAGATTAATTCAAGATGGATTAGAGACTTAAATGTTAGACCTAATACCATAAAAACCCTAGAAGAAAATCTAGGTAGTACCATTCAGGACATAGGCATGGGCAAGGACTTCATGTCTAAAACACCAAAAGCAACGGCAGCAAAAGCCAAAATTGACAAATGGGATCTCATTAAACTAAAGAGCTTCTGCACAGCAAAAGAAACTACCATCAGAGTGAACAGGCAACCTACAGAATGGGAGAAAATTTTTGCAATCTACTCATCTGACAAAGGGCTAATTTCCAGAATCTACAAAGAACTCAAGCAAATATACAAGAAAAAAACAAACAACCCCATCCAAAAGTGGGGAAAGGATATGAACAGACATTTCTCAAAAGAAGACATTCATACAGCCAACAGACACATGAAAAAATGCTCATCATCACTGGCCATCAGAGAAATGCAAATCAAAACCACAATGAGATACCATCTCACACCAGTTAGAATGGCAATCATTAAAAAATCAGGAAACAACAGGTGTTGGAGAGGATGTGGAGAAATAGGAACACTTTTACACTGTTGGTGGGATTGTAAACTAGTTCAACCATTATGGAAAACAGTATGGCGATTCCTCAAGGATCTAGAACTAGATGTACCATATGACCCAGCCATCCCACTACTGGGTATATACCCAAAGGATTATAAATTATGCTACTACAAAGACACATGCACACGTATGTTTATTGCGGCACTATTCACAATAGCAAAGACTTGGAATCAACCCAAATGTCCATCAGTGACAGACTGGATTAAGAAAATGTGGCACATATACACCATGGAATACTATGCAGCCATAAAAAAGGATGAGTTTGCGTCCTTTGTAGGGACATGGATGCAGCTGGAAACCATCATTCTTAGCAAACTATCACAAGAAGAGAAAACCAAACACCGCATGTTCTCACTCATAGGTGGGAACTGAACAATGAGCTCACTTGGACTCGGGAAGGGGAACATCACACACTGGGGCCTATCATGGGGAGGGGGGAGTGGGGAGGGATTGCATTGGGGAGTTATACCTGATATAAATGATGAATTGATGGGTGCTGACGAGTTGATGGGTGCAGCACACCAACATGGCACA
>NW_022325397.1:6510-18310 GCF_002776525.5 Piliocolobus tephrosceles | reverse complement strand
TTTGCCTTTCACACCCTAAAGGAAGCCCTATTAACTTCTTGTTTTCATTATTGTTGTGAATCTTCCCTTGAACATTATAATCTCTATAAGGAGAGTGGGAATACCTTTTTTATTTACTAAGCCTGACCCTTATTTGACATCATATTTGTTGAGTAAACCAATGAAGAAATGAACAAATAAAACAAGTAAATGAATGAGCTATAGAGAGTTATGTAGAGTTGCATAGTAGGAAGTTAATAGAAAAATGCAGCCAATATGATATTTTTTAGTAATTAAGTGGAATAGTTATGTCAGATATAGAACTATGCCATTTATAAGATTCATGTATGAAAACGATTAAAATAAAACTAACCAGCTCCTAAAAAATGGAGCTTGAAAGATCAAGAGAAAGACCAGGCAACTGCTTGTCAAACAGCCTGGTAAAGAGAATTGAATCTTCCTTATGGGACTCAATACCTTGTGAGGAAGGTGAAAGAGAAAATTCATACCCTAGATGAAGGAAGGCAGTGGGATGGTTAGCTATTTATGTGTTTTCATTAATTGTAGATTATACCTTTGCTAGATGAACAGCATAGTGTTTGCTGCAGCGAGCTAACCAGATACAGTTTCAAGTCCAAGCTACCCAGTCCCTAGCTGCCAGCATTGTTGGCTGCTGACACCTCATAACTGTGCAAAAGGAAGTTGCCTTTCTCAAGATTTTGCTTCACACTCCCCAACAGCAGCACCAATGAACAACACAAAGGTAAGACCCACATGCATTTCAGCTTCAAAGCTCTCTCTGAGATTGTTTGAAGTCTCTGTTGCATCCCAGTTAAAGTTCTGACTAATGCTGCTTCCTTCACTCTCACAGGTGTTTCTTAGAGCATTCCCCAGTACACCTCACACATACATAATTCTACGGTAGTTCCTTAGAGAAGTCAATCTGCAGTAAATAAAAGAAATTATTTCCAAATTCTGATAATTTGTAAATTTAGGTTTACTGATATATTATTTGTCATTAACTTTTCTGCTCATTGGTTCCAGAAGAAATCGTGGTGTGATAGATTGAACGATGACTCCCTCTTCCACAGCAATATCCACGTCTCAGTCCTCAAAACCTGGGAATATGTTACTTTTACATGGTCAAAGAAATTTTGCAGATGTAATTAATGTGAGGATTTTGTGATGGAGAGATTATCCTGAATTATCCAGGTTAGCCTGGATAATCACAAGGGTCCTTTTAAAAGCGGGACAGGATTAGAATCAGACAGAAGATGAAGTGATGACAGAAGCAAAGGAACAGAAAGAAAGATTAGAACATGCTGCACTACTGCTTTAAAGATGAAGGAAGGAGGCATAAGCTGAGGAATGCTGGCATTCTCTAGAATCTAGAAAATGCAAGGAAACAGATTCCCTTCTAAGGCCTCCAGAAGGAATGCACCCCTGCCAATCTTTTTTAGACTTTGACCTCCGTATATATGAGATAAAACTGTGCTTTCCGGTAAGCCACTCAGTTTGTGGTAACTTGTTACAACTTCAATATGAAATGAACATACATAGTAATCATAAGTTTGTTCAAAAGATGACCAAGTGCTTACAGAGATGTATTTGTACAAATGATATGTCAAGAATTTCTCAAGGAACCATGATTATAACTAGGTCATTTTACATTATTTTCTATACATTTAGATAATTGATCTATGCTCTTATAATGTTAAATTTCTAAGTAATCCAAAATTGTTCTGCTGAAATATTATAATGATCATACCCACGAATATGATGTATTCTCCCTTTTAAGACTTATCTTTCTAATTTAGAGGCCATATGTCTATTTATTATTTAATAAATCTCATCATATCCTAGCAATATTTCTAGATTAAACTTTCTAGAATTGATCTTCCCATGATTCAGATTTAGGATCAACAATTATTATCTTAGTGATGATTAATATTAGGCTTTCTTACATGCATTAGCTTAAAAAGTACATTATTGTAGTAGACTTTTTGTAAATGTTCATCATTTGACATGTGTCTGATCTATGAACAGCTGGTAGAAAAAGAGATAAAAAAGAAAAAAAATTATGTGGACATTAAATTAAAATAATTATCAATGTTCAGATTTTTAGATTACATTACTTGAGTTTTTAAATACAGGGACGAGGTCTCTGGTGTATACTGATGTAACTGTTCATTAAAACAACATGAAGCTTCTAAAATACGTATACAGAGAGAGAGGAAGGAATAAGTTTATCTTTTACCCTTTCTCCCTTTGACTTCCCCGCTTTATAAGCCCGTGTGCAGTTTCTAAACTCCTGATAGAGTTCATCTTAGAACAATGAGATGATTTCATTAACAGGGTGCCTTGATGAACTGAGCTTATCAACTATAAACATACAAAATGTGGTGATAGGCTCATACTAGAAGGCCTTTGGTTCTAGGGAAATATAATCTACATTATATTATACTGGAGAAATAGAATCTACATTATTTGTGAAACCTTCCTACAAGTCCTGAGTGAGCATCTGGTTTTAACTGAAATAGAAACAATTTCTCTCAGAATTGCTAGTGTTCCCTCCTCTAGACAGGTTCTCAGTGAGAGAATCTCCAAGCACCTTTATGTAATTATTTGCCTGTAAGAGCCACTCTGACTCTTTCCTCATTTTAAACTGTTTCCATCTACTTCTTTTTGTCTCTCTAAGCTTCTGTTGGGTATTTTGTCCATTTTTCTAACATATTTTCTTACCACTACTATTGCTTTGCCCATCACATTTTTCCTCCTTTTGTTTTTCCTTTCCTTTTTTTTTTTTTTTTTTTTTTTGTTTAGAAATAAAGTTTAAGAGCTAATGAAACTATTCAACTGAATGGATCTGAGTTTCAGCAATTGTGAACTCTTTAAAATGAAATAAATATTTCTTTGGGGTTAACATTGTTAGTGAAAGGATTGTCCCTTTACTGAGGGCACATCAAGACAAGCTTAACATTTCCAGGGCTCAGTCACTTACAAAAAATAAAACTATGAAGACATTCTAAGGAAATGCTGGCCCTTCAAATTTATCTGACACTGCAGCAAGCTCTTATGGCCTATTCTAAGAACTTTGTACTAGCTCTCTTGTTTAATGAGCAGCTTAATTTAAAGCTTAAAATTATTAAGTATTCCAAAGGAGTCATAAATAATGCACCTTATAATATTCTTATCAAGCACATAAAGATACATTTGTCTTCCATTAACAACATACTTTTAAAGTAGCTTGACCTCTTCAGATGTGTAAGAGCACTCAATTAGTGCAATTTGTCACAGGTCTTTTACACGTTAATAAGATGTAATTAATTGTCTGTTTTGTCTAATTAACTTTTCAGACACTGGCAGCTCTTGTTCTTTTAATACAAAGCAAGAGTGCCTTATTTGCAATTCTAATATTTGATGCAGAATTCTGACTATAAACTCAAGTCTACCATCCTAAAAACAAGTTATATGGCAATTAAGAATTCAGGAAAGAAATATTATATATTTTTAGGATATTAATGTTTTTATGTGCTATTCCAAACCACAAGAGTGAAAGAAATTCAGATTGAAAAATAAATGAGTAAACATACATAATCCTTCCCAAGATATATTAATGTGTAAGATTTTATGTAAATAATTTTATATTTCCTCATTCATTCATTTAGTTGTTCTCTCATCTTCTATTAATTCATTCATTCTTGTAGTGCCAAGTCTCTTGAGGATAGTCTGTTAGTAGCTAAAGATTTGAGGATAACCAAGTAAAAACACTGTCCTTAACAAAATGTATATTTCCTGGCCATGAAATTAACAGTGAAATTGACTAAATCTTAGAGTAGAAGCATACGCTCTATGTATAATATTTTTTCTCCTAGTGAAGTGTAGACCAGAGTGACATATTTGTGGCACATTTGTTCAACATATGACAATATACTAACTCTATTCTTCATCTTATTACACTGTAAAATTAACATATTTTAATTACAAGTATTTGAAAAATATAAACATTTTATTGTATGGTATTATTAAATATTATTTTTAAACGTGATTTAAATAGAATATTTCTGGCTGGGCGCCGTGACTCACGTCTGTAATCCCAACACTTTGGTGGGCCTAGGTGGGTGGATCACTTGAGGTGAGGAGTTCGTAACCAGCCTGGCCAAATGGTGAAACCCCGTCTCTACTAAAAATACAAAAATGAGCCACGTGTGGTGGTACATGATTGTAATCCCAGTTCCTTGGGAGACTGAGGCAGGAGGATTGCTTGAACCTGGGAAGTGGAGGTTGCAGTGAGCTGAGATTGTGCCACTGCACTCCAGCCTGGGTGACAGAACAAGACTATGTCTCAAAAAAAAAAAAAGTAGTAAAATATAATAAAATTATATATTTATTACATTTTAATTTTTAAATATAAAATTATATAAATGTATATATTACTAATAGGCACCATAATTTATTTAGCATTAACTCAGAATAATTACCTGTGGGTCTTTTTACAAATACTGAGTTTATAATTTCAGTAGAATCTCTGCAGAAGATTGTGATGAACAGTCAAGGCTGATAAATGTTTTCCCATTCTAATACATTTAGTTATTCCTAAATTCCAAGTTGTATAACACATAATGCAATATTTTGGATTCTTCATTGCTATGTATTTTCTTAGGGCACCCAACAGATTCAAAATTCCTGGAAATCTAAAAGTGTTGTAAAGTTTCTGATGCATATAGTCAAATTGCTTTCTAGAAAATACTCAGAAATCTGATATTTTATATGAAAACAACTGTCTTCCCTAGGATGAATTAATTATTTTTAAGGTTTATATTTGATTTTTTAAATGGCATCTCTATATTTTGGGAGTTTTTGTTGTTATTGTTGTTGTTTTCTTTTTTGAGACAGAATCTCACTCTGTTGCCCAGGCTGGAGTGCAGTGGCACAATCTCGGCTCACTGCAACCTCCGCCTCCAGGGTTCAAGCAATTGTCCTTCCTCAGCCTTCCTAGTAGCTGGGATTACAGGTGTCCACCACCACGCCCAGCTAATTTTTGTATTTTCAGTATAAACAGGTTTCTCCATGTAGACCAGGCTGGTCTTGAACTCCTGACCTCAAGTGATCCACCCGCCTCGGACTCCCAAAATGCTGGGGTTCAGGTGTGAGCCACTGCACTGGCCTTATATTTTTAATGATGTTTCTCCTATATGTATTTAATAATTGTGTGCATGATAATATAAAACATTTATCATATTAGTAGCAAAGTTTTTTCTTCCTTTTTCACTTTTATTATAATATAATGAAATACTAGGTAAAAGAACATGCTCTGGAGTCACACCAGCTGGGTTTCAATCCTGACTCTGCCCTTATTGGCTGTTACCCTCTGTAAATATCTTGAACTCTGTTTCTTAGTTTCTTTATCCATAACAGGGGGACAATAACAGCACCTATTTCACCAAGTAATTGTAAAAATTAAATATGTTAATAAATGTAAAACTTTTAGAAAATCTCCCATTTCTTGTTTGTTGCCTTCCTGTAGGAACTGTAATGTTAGATTAGATTACCATTCTCTGTTCTTCAATGTCCAAATCAACTCTTTCATTGAAATCAATTTCAATCTTCTCCCACTGCATTATTGGTAAACTTTTTATGTTTATGACTCAAATAATTGATTAAATTTTCCATAAATTTCAGATATGGCCTTTGCCGCTAGGATATTTTGTATTTTTAAGCTTTTTTATTTTTTAACATCAGTTTATTTTCTTTGCATTTTTGTCTTCATCTCAATTTTTCTTTTCTATTATGGGTTCCAGCTCTTGTTTCTCAGAGACCATTTCTTCTTTGATATATTTGATAACACCAAACATATAATATAATACTTCCATATTTTAATTTTAGAAATTATTTGTACAGATATGCTTAGTGTCTGCTTTTCTTCTAATTGTTTTTCTTGGAGGAGGTTATGCTTTAAAAAATATTTTTATCTTACTCATATTTGAATAGAAAAGTATTGTCTAGGCCTGCTGTTTTGCCAGGGTAGATAGTGTACTTTTGGTCTCTCTAATAGCTCATATGGACTCTAGCAAAGCATTGCTCCCAACCCAAAATTGACCTATGCCAACTGGAAATGTCCTGCATCTTTTCATTTAATACTGGTACAATTCACTGTGATTGAAATTTATTTCAGCATATTTACAGACCATGAGGGCTAAGAAACATTGCCTGATGAAATATATAAAGAATTACATTATTAAAAATCATGCCAAACATATTGATTGTAATGATTATCATAAAACGTGTATTATTATCAAAGTAAACTAACCACATCCAATTCATCAGTGTTATAGTCAGTGACAACTAGAATTAGAGAATATTAAAAGTAGAATGAAACATTACCATCCAGTTCAAGTTCAGAATTTTGTACGTATATGTACATATATAAGCCCAGAAACACAAAGATGTGAAGAAATGGCTAGAATGAGGCAGAAACTGGAGTTTGACTCAGATTCCTATATTGCAGTGATTTTTCCATGATGCTCCATTAGCCCTTTAGTTTCAAAAACCAGGATAATTGGCCAGGAAAACACAAAATTTTCACTATTTTAAAAGGTAGATATCGTTGGAAAAGAACAGGCAAGTGACAACTAACAGAGAGTAGAGTAAAGACAAGCACAGTATGAGAAATTCTTCCAATAACCTCTGAGTGGATGTCATTGCTTTAGGAAGTGATGATGTGCCCAGACAGCCATGGGAAGATGATTATTTAAGAGTCTGACACCTGAAAATGGAGATTTATAATTTAACTCTTACCTGGGATAAGGTAAAATTGAAAAAGCATGAAGAAATTGCACTATTTTTTTTGTTGGAAAGATTCATATATCATATCCATCACTTTAGGAGTTACCAAAGCCCAATGTCTCAATGGTAGAATAATAAAAGTGGAACACTTTCTTTTTTTTTTTTTTTTTTTTTTGAGACGGAGTCTTGCTGTGTCTCCTGGGCTGGAGTGCAGTGGCCCCATCTCAGCTCACTGCAAGCTCCGCCTCCCGGATTCACGCCATTCTCCTGCCTCAGCCTCCGGAGTAGCTGGGACTACAGGCTCCCGCCACCTCGCCCGGCTAGTTTTTTGAATTTTTAGTAGAGATGGGGTTTCACCGTGTTAGCCAGGATGGTCTCCATCTCCTGACCTCATGATCCGCCCGTCTCGGCCTCCCAAAGTGCTGGGATTACAGGCTTGAGCCACCGCGCCCGGCCAAAAGTGGAACACTTTCTTGGTCATTCAGTTATTTTGATTAAAAATGAAAAAATCTATATAACGAAAATCTGAAATTCCGTTTGCAACATCATCTGGACAAAAGATCATTTCTTTTTCTTCTTTACCTTTAAAAACATATGACTAAAAGCATCAATTTTCAAGAGAATATCTATTCATTGCTACTGTATTGGTCATCTAATAGTTATATTTTTATAAATAAATGCAAAATGTAGTGTTTCGTCAACGGCGAGAAAAAAAATGGCTGTTTCAATTTGGTTATGGACACACTGCTGCCACCTGGTGTGATATTATCTAAATTACAGAATCAGGTCTGGAAATGCAAACACATTTTAAAAATTCAGTTATTTAAAGAAAAATATTTCTGTGTATCTTGTGTATATTAAAATCAATTTTGAAGCAAAATGTAAACATTATCACAAAACCAAGCTGTGATGAATAAAATGATTTAGAAATGCAGAAAACTATTCAATATTATCATTATTAAAAATAAAACTTGAATTCACTTTTTGGTTTGTATTTTCATAATGAAAGGCTAAATCAAACTTCAAAAACAAACCTTCGTCTTATGCTATGAGTGGCGGTAACCTCTGTATTGCTATTATTTAATGCCAAAAAAGCTGATGTTGTCATCCATTTAAATAAGAATGATAACTAGAAGCTTTAGTAAAAGAAACTTTTGGAAATACTATAAACTACTTTGGTTTTATCTCTTCATCTAATTTCATATGCAAGACAAACAGTGAAAGACAACAGTTATAAAACATAGCTTTATATATTGATAATGCTTTAATGTATTTTTGCAAATCCTTGTCAGCTCAATTATATCCTTGGCATTCAGAAATAATCACTCATGCTCTCTAGCAATTCTTCACGACAGCTAGTCACTTTATCTGATTTTATGTCTATGACTGCTTTTAGAAGATCTAATATCTCCTAGTCAGAACACTCGAACCAAACTTTTCACATTGTATCATAGAAATTAGATTTTTCACTTTCTCTTCAGTGACATTTTCCAAATTATGTACTTCCTCAATGATTATTTTGAATAAATTTGAAAACACTAAAATAAATAAATGTAAACTGGCCTCAGCATTATATCATTAACATGGTAAGGTATATTGAGAAGGTAAGAGCATATGTCACTTCTCAAGCTCTATGGATCACTCTGGTCTCCACTTTAGAACACAAAACTAGTCCTCTCAGGTGCACTAATTGGAAATATACTAAAAGGTGTATTTTCTTATGATGTGTATTGATTACTTTTATAGCTCTGTTTTGGAGTTTATTTTTATGTCAGAACAGATTATTGATTGAAATAATGAAATATATCATCTACACTATCTCTTTTGGCCCTGTTATGAAGTCATGGCTAGGAAAATTATAAATTTGATTAAAATATATTGGAATATTTTCAGCCAGGTCTTCTTTGGTTTCTGTACAATGAAGTTACTTCTTTATGTGATGTAATGTTGCTGAGTGATTGAGACAGAGAGTTGAAGTCTGACTGCTGAGGTTCAAATGGCAGCCCTACTATTCCAAGCCTTACCTCTCTAAGCCTCAATTTGCTCAATATTAAGTAAGAATATCAACCATACCCAAGTTTATTTGGGGATCCATTGAATTAACGCATTTACTGGTGTTTGGCACATGGTAAGTGCTCCATAAAATGTGTTTATTGTTTGTAATAAAGCTATGAAAAAAAAAACATAATCATATTTATAAAGATTATGTAGCATTTTAGATATTCAGGTAATTATTAATTACCTGAATTAATTTCAGCTATTACCTCTTGCTTTTACAACTAATCATTTCAAAGTCTTATGCCCTGAAGTTAAACATGTTAGTATTACATGTATATTTTTAATTAAACCACTTCGGGAAAAAGTTGTTTGAAAATAAAGATTCGTTTTAGTGCTTAGTTTGCATTCTCAGAATTCAACTGAAACTTGGATGTTTCATAAAATCATATTTTACAAATATCTTGATAGCTAGTTGAAAGCTATTATGAGATAATACTAAGCAACATAAATGTAATTTCCTTATATGTTCATTAAATTGCTCAAACTACTAACATTCTTAAAAATGAAGTCTTTTTATCCTTGTGGTTGTGGATTTTTATATATAAACTATAATGTGTGTGTATGTGTACATACATATACAGTACATATATAGATACACACACACACATATATATATATATATAAACTTCTATTTAAGGGAGAAAAATTATTCATGGCAAAAAAGTAGAGTTTCATGAGGAAGGTATTATTTTAAAAGTATAGATGTTATAGTTTTATATAAAATTCTGTGGGAAAAAAAATCCTAGCTAAGGTAAGGATTCTTTGTCTGATTCTAGAACACCCAAAAGGATGTTATGTAAATCTTCCCTTGCTGTACTGTATATAGACTGACAGGGACAGAATGAAAACCAAAGCAAATATGAGGTAAAAATGATTTTTTATTACTTTAGGTATTTCTAGATGTCAGATAAAAATGAGAACATTGCTAAAATTTTACAGAATGACAGCTCTGCCTTATGAAGAAAATTCTATAGTTTGATGTATGAGGCAGAAAATGTGAAAAATATTATGAAGTACTACCCTGACATAATGACGGAAAGCTGCTGAAAGTGTGCTAACACCAAGAAATATAATAGAGTAAAGTTAAACAAGGAAGAGTGCCATTTTTTTTAATCTTTCCTACCTCAGAAACATGAAGTTTAGCTTTCAAAAATGCAAACCACTACCTTTTATTTTTTACTGACTTCTACATGTACTACTTTACTACCTTACTTGGAAGCTAAGTTCCCAATACCTTTGTATATTTTGCAAATACGAAATAAATATTGAAAGTTATTTAATAATGGTAATATTCTCCTCTACTATAAATGAGTAGACTATAACCTGCTAAATTATTCATTTAATATTTATCCACTTGTATGCTACTTCTGCATATACTCTTCTTCTAAGTGGTATCAGACATTTGATGCCTTAAGCCACATGTACCCACAACCCCTTTGTTATGTTCACAGTAGTAAAATTTGCCTTCGATAAATTCTGTAATTCAAGGTGCTCTGCCCTCTACCCTCCAAGAAGTTGACACTTAACCCAGATTAAGCCAAGTGGACTCTCTCCCCCTGAGATTTTCCTCTAAGGCCAAATTATATCAGTGGTGGTGCTTGAAGAAATTAGCTCTTACTATCTGGAAATCTTGATATTCCCTGATTCCTGAAACTTTCTAAGTTTGATTAATCAATACCCCTTTGACTCTACAAAACCCTTTGTCCTTCAAGTGAATTCTGGTTTTTGGTAAATTTCAATTTGTTAAATTAGCTAAAGTGATTTATGAGGCTTACAACATATATACATATATATATTTATATGTGGATATATATTTTTATATATGGCACATTTAATGGTTGAGTTATGTAATACAGTATAAAATCTCATGACAGGAGCATATAGTTGAATGTGGCAGGATATTCTTAATTCCTTTATTTTTATAAGGAATACTGACATGAAATTTTATTTTTACGTAAGCTCTCTGTTTCACTAATTTCCCCCCATATTTCTTATGTCAAGAAAACACTCCATGGGCTAGTACAAAAGAAAATTAAATAACATATTATGTATTATTGTATGTATGCCGACATAATCACTTCTACATTGATTCTATTAATACATTAAGGAAGGAAACCTCTGCAAATGCCACTTATACAATTATTTATATTTATATAAGACACAATTTTTTCAGTGGAATGCAGACTAGAAGGTGGGTTGCAGAATAACTCACATTTATATTATTTGCAAAGTTTTATGCGTTATTTAAATTTAATATATTACAATCACCAGTGAGAATCACAGCTAAAAACATATCAATGTGCTCAAGTTTATTTCCCATTGGATATCTCTGTATAAATATTGAGAAATGTTGAATTAAAAATTAAAGATTCATTGCAAATTTTTACTCTTTAATTTAATTTGCTTTTTATAATAGTAATTTTCCTATAACATTTTTATGAATATTAAATGAGACAGCTCATGAAAATCTCAACATAAAGATGGGTTCATAACAAGCTCAATAAACGCCTGTTGTGATATTGAAGATAATAATAAAATGATGATGATAATGATAGTGCATATCAACGTGAAAATGAGTCTTGTCTAAACCATTATTTTTGTTTAGGTTTCCTTGATTAGGTTTTGCTAGTTTTCTATACAGTCAAGTCTATGTGTGGAATTTAACTCATTGACTATTCTAAGAAAATCTCTAAAAATATCCTGAGTAGTTATCAGTATTTCAACTTTAAACACATAACAACTGTTCCCACTATTTGGGTGGTATAAGAATCTTTTTTTTATTTTTTTAAACTTTTTAAAGACACTGTTTCCATTCTTTAGGAGTAAAATGAATCTAAATTCTGAGCTGATTTTTTTTTTTTTTTTTTTTTTTTTTGCCTACAGGGAGTGAAGAAGAACTTTCATTTGGAGTTAGGAGATAGGAAGGCAGAAAAAGACCTTTCTCCTGTGGTGAAAACAAGTTAAATCTGGGAAAACA
>NW_022325397.1:0-6410 GCF_002776525.5 Piliocolobus tephrosceles | reverse complement strand
ACCTTGACTCACTGCAATCTCTGCCTCCCGGGTTCAAGTGATTCTGCTGCCTTAGCCTCCCGAGTAGTTGGGATTACAGGCATGAGCCACCACGTCCAGCTAATTTTTGTATTTTTTTTTAGTAGAGACGGCGTTTCACTGTGTTGGCCAGGCTGTTCTCGAGCTCCTGACTTCAATCGATCCACCCAATTCGGCCTCCCAAAATGCTGGGATTACAGGCATAAGCCACCGCACCCGGCCAATCATACTTTTTTTTTTTTTTTTTTAAACATGGCCAGTGAAAAGTGGTGAATAAGAGATTTCTTGTGAACTGAAGTCTAGGGAGAAACAAGCTCAGAAAGCAACTATAACCTTCCAGACCTGGAGATGGGCCTCTAGCGTGGGAGTGCTGGGGGGCTTGCCATAGAAATATTTTATGGGAGTGAGGGAAAATCAACCAGACTCCTTGGAATACAGTGTGGGTAGGCAGAACAAATAATAATTTGAAACAGTTATAAACACAAGGATGGACCATTAGGGAAAGCAGTTCCCTTCCCTCAGTTTTTGCCAAGAAAGCATCAGCAAACCTCAACGGAGAGAAATCACATACCACACATAGTGCTATTCTTGTGTTTTCAGTCCCTACCTGAAGTGAAAGTATATTAAACTGCAACCACTTCCTTCCCAGCTAAAAAGGCAGCAGCTTGGGAGGTTGAGGTTGTCCATTCACAAGTGAACTCATTCTAATTAAAGCTGTGACCCAGCACCAACTCAAATTGATTTTAGAAAATGTCTGAATAATCAGCCTTGCACTCTAACAACTTGTCAGAGAAAAGAGTTTAAATAAACAAAAATATAAATAAATTTTAAAATATTTTATACATCAGTTTTTATACAATGTTCAGTCTACAATAAAAAAAGGTCAGAAACACGAAGAAGCAGAAAATATAAGAATAATAGAGAAAATAATTTTTAAAAATTTTTTTCCATAGGTTATTGCATTTAGTTACATGCGTAAATTATTTAGTGGTGATTTGTGAGATTTTGGTGCACCCATCACCTGAGCAGTATACACTGCACCCAATTTGTAGTCTTTTATCCCTCAGCCCCTTCCCACCATTTCCCTGAGTCCCCAAAGTCTGTTGTGTCACTCTTGTGCCTTTGCATCCTCATAGCTTAGCTCACACTTAGGAGTAAGAGCATACGATGTTTGGTTTTCCGTTCCTGAGTCACTTCATTTAGAATAATAGTCTCCAATCTCATCCAGGTTGCTGCGAATGCCATTAATTCATTCCTTTTTATGGCTGAGTACTATTCCATTGTATTTATATAACATTGTAGGAGAAAAAGTGTTAATAAAAACAGATCTATTGATGAACAAGTGTTTGCAATGAGTCAACAAAAAAATTAAAAGTAACTATTATGATTAAGTTAAATAATTTACAGGGAAAGATGAAGACGTTGGGTATCTCAAGAAGTAAATTTAAATTAAAATATGATTCATTGGATATGCTAGCAAATGAAGTCAGAAAAAAGAAGAGAGTGAGACACTGAATAAAGAAGACAGATACAGAGAAATATTCAGGCATACAAAATTAGAAGAAAAAATGGTCAATTATTTTTCCAAATTTAATAAACAATTTCAGCTCTACTGATCCAGAAAGTTTAATAAACCCAACTGAATAAAGTAAAAATTGATAATGAGGTATAATATAGTTAAATTACTTAAAGCCATGGATAATACCAAAAAAATAAACTATAGGTAAAAAAATACTTTTAAGTACAGTGCAACAATGGTAAGAATTATGGCTTAATTCTCATCAGATAAAATGAGAGCCAGGAGACAAAGAGAGAATCTTTAAAGTGCTAAGACAGAAAACAGAAACAAAAGTTTTCAATCTACAATTATATATTCAGCATAAGTATCCTTTGAGAATTAAAGCAAAGACATTTTCAATTAAAAAAATTATACTACAAGATCCATACTACAAAATACACAAAAATAGTTCTTCAGGCTGAAGGAAAATTATAACACAGATAAACTTAGATCTATAGAGAAGAATACAAAGTACTAGATACAGCAAATATGAGTTAAACATAAAAGTTTTTGTTTTTAAAAAAAGTTTATGTTGTTTAAACTATATTATTAAAACAAAAAATATGTATAGTGGGGATGATAATATATGTAGAATTAAAATATATTACAATATATGATACAAATACTAAAATTGTTTCATCAAACCAAAAGAAGGAAGAAAAGGAAGAACCAAAAAACAAGTAAACAAACAATGGATGAAATAAAAATTCAAAAAAGCAAGATTTTAGCCTTAAATTCAACCATATTAATTATTATATTAAATGTTGATGGGCTTAAATACTTCCATTCAAAGGCAAAACTTTTATATCTGGATTAAAAAAAACTCTATGCTCTTCACAAAGCCACCAACATTAAATATTATGATATAGATATGTTGAAAGCAAAATAATGGAAAAGATATACCACACAAACACTAATCACAAGAAAGTTTGCATTGCTATATTAATATCAGACAAAGTAGATGTCAAGATAAGAAAAATTACCAGACAAAAATATTTGATGTTTTATAATATTTTTAAAAAGATCAATTCAAAAAAGTATAAATATCTGATAACAGAGATTCAACATATACGAAGGAAAAATTGATATAACTAAAGCAGGAAATTTAAACAATACATATCTATGCCTAGATATTGCAACTTCTTTTCTTCTTCTTCTTTTTTTTTTTTTTTTTTTTTTTTTTTTTTTTTTTTTTTTTTTTTTTTGAGATGGAGTCTCGCCGCTCTGTTGCCCAGGCTGGAGTGCAGTGGCCTAATCTAGGCTCACTGTAACCTCCACCTCCTGGGTTCAAGTGATTGTCCTGCCTCAGCCTCCCAGATAGCTGGGACTACAGGCACGCACCACCACATCTGGCTAATTTTTTGTATTTTTACTAGGGACCGGGTTTCACGGTGTTAGGCAGGATGGTCTCCATCTCTTGACCTCGTGATCCGCCCACCTCGGCATCCCAAACTGCTGGCATTACAGGCATGACTCCACTTCATTTTTATAAGTGATCAAAAAAACCAGACCAAAAAATTAGTAAGCATAAATAAGATTTGAACAATATCAAATACCTACTTGACACTTCTAGGACACTACATCTAACAACTGTATAATATGCATTATTTTCAAGAACACATGGAACATTCACTAATTCAGGCCAAATGCTGGACCATGAAATGAATCTCATTAAGTTTAAGATGATGTAAGTCACACAGGGCATGTTCTCTGGTTATAATAGAATTAAATTAAAATTTAATAATAGAAAATCTCAAATATATAAAAATTAAGCAGCATACTTCTAAATAATCCACTGCCTTAATAAAGAAAACACAAGACAAGAAAACATCATAAAGCTGAATGATAGTGAAAATCTAACTTATGTAAATATGTGGAATGCATATAAAACAGAGCTTCAGGGTAATTTATAAGTAAATACTTATGTTAGATAAAATATTGCTTTAATGTTAATTTGTAAGTTTCCAATTTAAGAAGCTAGAAAAAGATCAAACTAAACTAAAATAAGTAGAACCAATTAAAATAAGAGCAAAATAATTTTTTAAGAAATTAAAAATAGAGAAATAATGAAGTATATAAAGAGGAATGCCACTTCTTTCAAAAGATTATAAAATGAATAAATTCTTAGCAATATTGATCAACAAAAGCAACAAAACCCAATTACCAATAGCACGGTGTCAGGATATGTGGGTCACATACACAAAAAGATTATTCCATAATTTATCATAATGGCTAAGGGCTTTAACTTACCATAGAAAACATCTGTGTTCAGTCCTGTTTACTCTGTAAATGGCTCCTAGTTCTAGGTTAGCCTTATTTATAACTATTGCCAAAGGGAAACTAATGCATAAATTGTGATATTGAACATAAATAATGTATAGGAAGAGTGCCTATAATCTCCTAATAAAAACATGGCATATGTTTTAATAATAATATTCAATGTTTTAGATATCTTAGAAAACTTTCTAAGCAAACTTGCCATAACTGAAGTGGGTTAAAAGAGTAATTACATTCTTTGGTTACATTTCAAAATGCCTACAAACAGCAAATAAAATGATGTTGAGTAATATTCTGCAAAAACAAGTTTCATCACCACTTCCATGTCTTTATTAAATTGCCTTATATCCCACTTTGCTTGGGTTACTGCTGTTGTTCAGAATCCCCTCCTGAAGACAGGGAACACTTTAGCTTGCATACCAATGTGAATAATTAAAAAAAATCCTTGACATATACATCTGTGCAAACATTCTCCCCAGCTACCTGAATTCGATGACATCAATCATAAGGGGCTTCACTGGGTAAACATACATTTAGGTTTTAAGATATGTATAAGTATATGGTATACCTCACTGGTGCCATTGACTATAATTGTAAAATATAATTACATTTATTCATTGAGTGTTTTGTATCAGAAGAGTCACTAAAAACATCTTTAAACATCTGCTGTGAACCTTGTTTCGATGTGCATTACAAAAATATAGAACATTTAAGATAAAATACATTATGTTCTCTTGGAGAATATAAAACACAATAAGATGTGGATATGATGGATTTCTGCCAAGCATTTGTACATATCTTCAGAAAATTTCACACATATAATTCCCTGGTGTTAATGCTATTGTTCGTTTTGTTCTTAATGGGGTTGGATTTTTAGTCTCAGTCCTCAATGACATCTTGTTGTACAAATGGTTCTTCTATTTTGGATATGTGCATCCTTTGTCTAATATGATTTCGGACCAACTCTTTGTATTTTCTTAGGTCAATATTAGTTTACCATGCATTTTCCTTTCACACTGGAGCTGGGGCAGATAATACAAATCTGAAGATACAAATATGCAAAAATACACTATGTTCTCACAGAAAAATAATTACCAAAAACAGATTAAGTGTGAAATTGTGCATGACTCTTATTTTAATTAGCACAGCTTTTACAACTCAAGCACGTATAGAAGCATCAGCATTATCTTTAATACATTTCAGTTGTATATTGCCATTATTTTTCCAAACATTATAAACTATAACAATTCGACTACTCTCTTCAGTAGGCATTTTTCAAGTTCCTGCTTTATAGAAGTTGAACATATATGAACAAAGAAGAGAGGGAAGGGGGTCCTATGCTTTTCTTATACGGTCCCTTCAAATTTATTTCATTTAGAAGTATTCAGAATGAGCTATTAAAATACTGATAATCATTCTCATGCACATCTATTGTCTGCATATTTTTATAATACTACCCTTGCTCACCATGCTGAAGTGCACTGACTTTCCTCATGTTTCTTGAATATTTCTGCATTCTTCTGCTCAGAGTCTATGAACTGATTGCTTCCTGCCATTGGAATGCTTTCCCCCCTAGATCCACATGCTTGCCGTTAGTCCATTTTTACAGCTTCGATTAAACTCCCCTTCTCATTGGATTTTACCCTGATCTCCGTATTTATGATTGCAGTTTCTCCCATCCAGCTGACTTTCTAAATCTAATTTAAGAGTTTGTATTATAAAGATATGTGGATTTTTTCATGCTTTTATTAGAAGTATTGAGGTGACCATACAATTTTTGTCCTTCAGTCTGTTAATGTGGTGTATTATATTTATTGATTTGTATATCTTGAACCATCTTGCATCCCAAGGATAAATCCTATTTGATCATGCTGTATGATACTTATAATGTGCTGTTGACTTTGGTTTGCTAGTATTTCGTGAATAATTTTTGTATCTATGTTCATCAGGGATATTGGCCTATAATTTTCTTTTCTGGAAGTGTCTTTGGTCTGCCTTTAATATCAAAGTATTGCTAGCCTCGTAAAATGAGATTGAAAGTATTCTCTCCTCTCTAATTTTTTAAAAGAGTGTGACAAGGATTGGCCATCCGATCCCAGGCATTTTTGTTGTTTCTGTTGGAAGATTTTATTCACTATCTTATTCACTACTGCTCTGCTTTAATTTCCTATTTTTTTATGATTCAGACTTGGTAAGTTGTATGTTTCTAAGAATTTATCCATTTATTCTTGTTATTTAATTTTTTTACTTATAACTGTTCCAAGTAGTTTCTTATAATCCTTTGTATTTCTGTAACAGTTACAATATCTCCTCTTTCATTTATAAGTTGAGTCTTTTTCCTTTAGACCATCTAAAGGTTTATATTTTCTATTGATTTTCTAATATCTATTATATGTATTTCTGCTCTGATCTTTATTTTTTTCTTCTGTCTTCTAACTTTGGGCTTAGTATGTTTTCTATTTTTCTTCTTTTTTAAAATTTCCTTGAAGTATAAAGTTATGTTGTTGTTTAAGATCTTTTTCTCATGGTAGGTATTTAACATTAGAGAATTCTCTGT
>NW_022325396.1:11900-18310 GCF_002776525.5 Piliocolobus tephrosceles | reverse complement strand
ACAGAGAATTCTCTAATGTTAAATACCTACCATGAGAAAAAGATCTTAAACAACAACATAACTTTATACTTCAAGGAAATTTTAAAAAAGAAGAAAAATAGAAAACATACTAAGCCCAAAGTTAGAAGACAGAAGAAAAAAATAAAGATCAGAGCAGAAATACATATAATAGATATTAGAAAATCAATAGAAAATATAAACCTTTAGATGGTCTAAAGGAAAAAGACTCAACTTATAAATGAAAGAGGAGATATTGTAACTGTTACAGAAATACAAAGGATTATAAGAAACTACTTGGAACAGTTATAAGTAAAAAAATTAAATAACAAGAATAAATGGATAAATTCTTAGAAACATACAACTTACCAAGTCTGAATCATAAAAAAATAGGAAATTAAAGCAGAGCAGTAGTGAATAAGATAGTGAATAAAATCTTCCAACAGAAACAACAAAAATGCCTGGGATCGGATGGCCAATCCTTGTCACACTCTTTTAAAAAATTAGAGAGGAGAGAATACTTTCAATCTCATTTTACGAGGCTAGCAATACTTTGATATTAAAGGCAGACCAAAGACACTTCCAGAAAAGAAAATTATAGGCCAATATCCCTGATGAACATAGATACAAAAATTATTCACGAAATACTAGCAAACCAAAGTCAACAGCACATTATAAGTATCATACAGCATGATCAAATAGGATTTATCCTTGGGATGCAAGATGGTTCAAGATATACAAATCAATAAATATAATACACCACATTAACAGACTGAAGGACAAAAATTGTATGGTCACCTCAATACTTCTAATAAAAGCATGAAAAAATCCACATATCTTTATAATACAAACTCTTAAATTAGATTTAGAAAGTCAGCTGGATGGGAGAAACTGCAATCATAAATACGGAGATCAGGGTAAAATCCAATGAGAAGGGGAGTTTAATCGAAGCTGTAAAAATGGACTAACGGCAAGCATGTGGATCTAGGGGGGAAAGCATTCCAATGGCAGGAAGCAATCAGTTCATAGACTCTGAGCAGAAGAATGCAGAAATATTCAAGAAACATGAGGAAAGTCAGTGCACTTCAGCATGGTGAGCAAGGGTAGTATTATAAAAATATGCAGACAATAGATGTGCATGAGAATGATTATCAGTATTTTAATAGCTCATTCTGAATACTTCTAAATGAAATAAATTTGAAGGGACCGTATAAGAAAAGCATAGGACCCCCTTCCCTCTCTTCTTTGTTCATATATGTTCAACTTCTATAAAGCAGGAACTTGAAAAATGCCTACTGAAGAGAGTAGTCGAATTGTTATAGTTTATAATGTTTGGAAAAATAATGGCAATATACAACTGAAATGTATTAAAGATAATGCTGATGCTTCTATACGTGCTTGAGTTGTAAAAGCTGTGCTAATTAAAATAAGAGTCATGCACAATTTCACACTTAATCTGTTTTTGGTAATTATTTTTCTGTGAGAACATAGTGTATTTTTGCATATTTGTATCTTCAGATTTGTATTATCTGCCCCAGCTCCAGTGTGAAAGGAAAATGCATGGTAAACTAATATTGACCTAAGAAAATACAAAGAGTTGGTCCGAAATCATATTAGACAAAGGATGCACATATCCAAAATAGAAGAACCATTTGTACAACAAGATGTCATTGAGGACTGAGACTAAAAATCCAACCCCATTAAGAACAAAACGAACAATAGCATTAACACCAGGGAATTATATGTGTGAAATTTTCTGAAGATATGTACAAATGCTTGGCAGAAATCCATCATATCCACATCTTATTGTGTTTTATATTCTCCAAGAGAACATAATGTATTTTATCTTAAATGTTCTATATTTTTGTAATGCACATCGAAACAAGGTTCACAGCAGATGTTTAAAGATGTTTTTAGTGACTCTTCTGATACAAAACACTCAATGAATAAATGTAATTATATTTTACAATTATAGTCAATGGCACCAGTGAGGTATACCATATACTTATACATATCTTAAAACCTAAATGTATGTTTACCCAGTGAAGCCCCTTATGATTGATGTCATCGAATTCAGGTAGCTGGGGAGAATGTTTGCACAGATGTATATGTCAAGGATTTTTTTTAATTATTCACATTGGTATGCAAGCTAAAGTGTTCCCTGTCTTCAGGAGGGGATTCTGAACAACAGCAGTAACCCAAGCAAAGTGGGATATAAGGCAATTTAATAAAGACATGGAAGTGGTGATGAAACTTGTTTTTGCAGAATATTACTCAACATCATTTTATTTGCTGTTTGTAGGCATTTTGAAATGTAACCAAAGAATGTAATTACTCTTTTAACCCACTTCAGTTATGGCAAGTTTGCTTAGAAAGTTTTCTAAGATATCTAAAACATTGAATATTATTATTAAAACATATGCCATGTTTTTATTAGGAGATTATAGGCACTCTTCCTATACATTATTTATGTTCAATATCACAATTTATGCATTAGTTTCCCTTTGGCAATAGTTATAAATAAGGCTAACCTAGAACTAGGAGCCATTTACAGAGTAAACAGGACTGAACACAGATGTTTTCTATGGTAAGTTAAAGCCCTTAGCCATTATGATAAATTATGGAATAATCTTTTTGTGTATGTGACCCACATATCCTGACACCGTGCTATTGGTAATTGGGTTTTGTTGCTTTTGTTGATCAATATTGCTAAGAATTTATTCATTTTATAATCTTTTGAAAGAAGTGGCATTCCTCTTTATATACTTCATTATTTCTCTATTTTTAATTTCTTAAAAAATTATTTTGCTCTTATTTTAATTGGTTCTACTTATTTTAGTTTAGTTTGATCTTTTTCTAGCTTCTTAAATTGGAAACTTACAAATTAACATTAAAGCAATATTTTATCTAACATAAGTATTTACTTATAAATTACCCTGAAGCTCTGTTTTATATGCATTCCACATATTTACATAAGTTAGATTTTCACTATCATTCAGCTTTATGATGTTTTCTTGTCTTGTGTTTTCTTTATTAAGGCAGTGGATTATTTAGAAGTATGCTGCTTAATTTTTATATATTTGAGATTTTCTATTATTAAATTTTAATTTAATTCTATTATAACCAGAGAACATGCCCTGTGTGACTTACATCATCTTAAACTTAATGAGATTCATTTCATGGTCCAGCATTTGGCCTGAATTAGTGAATGTTCCATGTGTTCTTGAAAATAATGCATATTATACAGTTGTTAGATGTAGTGTCCTAGAAGTGTCAAGTAGGTATTTGATATTGTTCAAATCTTATTTATGCTTACTAATTTTTTGGTCTGGTTTTTTTGATCACTTATAAAAATGAAGTGGAGTCATGCCTGTAATGCCAGCAGTTTGGGATGCCGAGGTGGGCGGATCACGAGGTCAAGAGATGGAGACCATCCTGCCTAACACCGTGAAACCCGGTCCCTAGTAAAAATACAAAAAATTAGCCAGATGTGGTGGTGCGTGCCTGTAGTCCCAGCTATCTGGGAGGCTGAGGCAGGACAATCACTTGAACCCAGGAGGTGGAGGTTACAGTGAGCCTAGATTAGGCCACTGCACTCCAGCCTGGGCAACAGAGCGGCGAGACTCCATCTCAAAAAAAAAAAAAAAAAAAAAAAAAAAAAAAAAAAAAAAAAAAAAAAAGAAGAAGAAGAAAAGAAGTTGCAATATCTAGGCATAGATATGTATTGTTTAAATTTCCTGCTTTAGTTATATCAATTTTTCCTTCGTATATGTTGAATCTCTGTTATCAGATATTTATACTTTTTTGAATTGATCTTTTTAAAAATATTATAAAACATCAAATATTTTTGTCTGGTAATTTTTCTTATCTTGACATCTACTTTGTCTGATATTAATATAGCAATGCAAACTTTCTTGTGATTAGTGTTTGTGTGGTATATCTTTTCCATTATTTTGCTTTCAACATATCTATATCATAATATTTAATGTTGGTGGCTTTGTGAAGAGCATAGAGTTTTTTTTAATCCAGATATAAAAGTTTTGCCTTTGAATGGAAGTATTTAAGCCCATCAACATTTAATATAATAATTAATATGGTTGAATTTAAGGCTAAAATCTTGCTTTTTTGAATTTTTATTTCATCCATTGTTTGTTTACTTGTTTTTTGGTTCTTCCTTTTCTTCCTTCTTTTGGTTTGATGAAACAATTTTAGTATTTGTATCATATATTGTAATATATTTTAATTCTACATATATTATCATCCCCACTATACATATTTTTTGTTTTAATAATATAGTTTAAACAACATAAACTTTTTTTAAAAACAAAAACTTTTATGTTTAACTCATATTTGCTGTATCTAGTACTTTGTATTCTTCTCTATAGATCTAAGTTTATCTGTGTTATAATTTTCCTTCAGCCTGAAGAACTATTTTTGTGTATTTTGTAGTATGGATCTTGTAGTATAATTTTTTTAATTGAAAATGTCTTTGCTTTAATTCTCAAAGGATACTTATGCTGAATATATAATTGTAGATTGAAAACTTTTGTTTCTGTTTTCTGTCTTAGCACTTTAAAGATTCTCTCTTTGTCTCCTGGCTCTCATTTTATCTGATGAGAATTAAGCCATAATTCTTACCATTGTTGCACTGTACTTAAAAGTATTTTTTTACCTATAGTTTATTTTTTTGGTATTATCCATGGCTTTAAGTAATTTAACTATATTATACCTCATTATCAATTTTTACTTTATTCAGTTGGGTTTATTAAACTTTCTGGATCAGTAGAGCTGAAATTGTTTATTAAATTTGGAAAAATAATTGACCATTTTTTCTTCTAATTTTGTATGCCTGAATATTTCTCTGTATCTGTCTTCTTTATTCAGTGTCTCACTCTCTTCTTTTTTCTGACTTCATTTGCTAGCATATCCAATGAATCATATTTTAATTTAAATTTACTTCTTGAGATACCCAACGTCTTCATCTTTCCCTGTAAATTATTTAACTTAATCATAATAGTTACTTTTAATTTTTTTGTTGACTCATTGCAAACACTTGTTCATCAATAGATCTGTTTTTATTAACACTTTTTCTCCTACAATGTTATATAAATACAATGGAATAGTACTCAGCCATAAAAAGGAATGAATTAATGGCATTCGCAGCAACCTGGATGAGATTGGAGACTATTATTCTAAATGAAGTGACTCAGGAACGGAAAACCAAACATCGTATGCTCTTACTCCTAAGTGTGAGCTAAGCTATGAGGATGCAAAGGCACAAGAGTGACACAACAGACTTTGGGGACTCAGGGAAATGGTGGGAAGGGGCTGAGGGATAAAAGACTACAAATTGGGTGCAGTGTATACTGCTCAGGTGATGGGTGCACCAAAATCTCACAAATCACCACTAAATAATTTACGCATGTAACTAAATGCAATAACCTATGGAAAAAAATTTTTAAAAATTATTTTCTCTATTATTCTTATATTTTCTGCTTCTTCGTGTTTCTGACCTTTTTTTATTGTAGACTGAACATTGTATAAAAACTGATGTATAAAATATTTTAAAATTTATTTATATTTTTGTTTATTTAAACTCTTTTCTCTGACAAGTTGTTAGAGTGCAAGGCTGATTATTCAGACATTTTCTAAAATCAATTTGAGTTGGTGCTGGGTCACAGCTTTAATTAGAATGAGTTCACTTGTGAATGGACAACCTCAACCTCCCAAGCTGCTGCCTTTTTAGCTGGGAAGGAAGTGGTTGCAGTTTAATATACTTTCACTTCAGGTAGGGACTGAAAACACAAGAATAGCACTATGTGTGGTATGTGATTTCTCTCCGTTGAGGTTTGCTGATGCTTTCTTGGCAAAAACTGAGGGAAGGGAACTGCTTTCCCTAATGGTCCATCCTTGTGTTTATAACTGTTTCAAATTATTATTTGTTCTGCCTACCCACACTGTATTCCAAGGAGTCTGGTTGATTTTCCCTCACTCCCATAAAATATTTCTATGGCAAGCCCCCCAGCACTCCCACGCTAGAGGCCCATCTCCAGGTCTGGAAGGTTATAGTTGCTTTCTGAGCTTGTTTCTCCCTAGACTTCAGTTCACAAGAAATCTCTTATTCACCACTTTTCACTGGCCATGTTTAAAAAAAAAAAAAAAAAAGTATGATTGGCCGGGTGCGGTGGCTTATGCCTGTAATCCCAGCATTTTGGGAGGCCGAATTGGGTGGATCGATTGAAGTCAGGAGCTCGAGAACAGCCTGGCCAACACAGTGAAACGCCGTCTCTACTAAAAAAAAATACAAAAATTAGCTGGACGTGGTGGCTCATGCCTGTAATCCCAACTACTCGGGAGGCTAAGGCAGCAGAATCACTTGAACCCGGGAGGCAGAGATTGCAGTGAGTCAAGGT
>NW_022325396.1:0-11800 GCF_002776525.5 Piliocolobus tephrosceles | reverse complement strand
TGTTTTCCCAGATTTAACTTGTTTTCACCACAGGAGAAAGGTCTTTTTCTGCCTTCCTATCTCCTAACTCCAAATGAAAGTTCTTCTTCACTCCCTGTAGGCAAAAAAAAAAAAAAAAAAAAAAAAAATCAGCTCAGAATTTAGATTCATTTTACTCCTAAAGAATGGAAACAGTGTCTTTAAAAAGTTTAAAAAAATAAAAAAAAGATTCTTATACCACCCAAATAGTGGGAACAGTTGTTATGTGTTTAAAGTTGAAATACTGATAACTACTCAGGATATTTTTAGAGATTTTCTTAGAATAGTCAATGAGTTAAATTCCACACATAGACTTGACTGTATAGAAAACTAGCAAAACCTAATCAAGGAAACCTAAACAAAAATAATGGTTTAGACAAGACTCATTTTCACGTTGATATGCACTATCATTATCATCATCATTTTATTATTATCTTCAATATCACAACAGGCGTTTATTGAGCTTGTTATGAACCCATCTTTATGTTGAGATTTTCATGAGCTGTCTCATTTAATATTCATAAAAATGTTATAGGAAAATTACTATTATAAAAAGCAAATTAAATTAAAGAGTAAAAATTTGCAATGAATCTTTAATTTTTAATTCAACATTTCTCAATATTTATACAGAGATATCCAATGGGAAATAAACTTGAGCACATTGATATGTTTTTAGCTGTGATTCTCACTGGTGATTGTAATATATTAAATTTAAATAACGCATAAAACTTTGCAAATAATATAAATGTGAGTTATTCTGCAACCCACCTTCTAGTCTGCATTCCACTGAAAAAATTGTGTCTTATATAAATATAAATAATTGTATAAGTGGCATTTGCAGAGGTTTCCTTCCTTAATGTATTAATAGAATCAATGTAGAAGTGATTATGTCGGCATACATACAATAATACATAATATGTTATTTAATTTTCTTTTGTACTAGCCCATGGAGTGTTTTCTTGACATAAGAAATATGGGGGGAAATTAGTGAAACAGAGAGCTTACGTAAAAATAAAATTTCATGTCAGTATTCCTTATAAAAATAAAGGAATTAAGAATATCCTGCCACATTCAACTATATGCTCCTGTCATGAGATTTTATACTGTATTACATAACTCAACCATTAAATGTGCCATATATAAAAATATATATCCACATATAAATATATATATGTATATATGTTGTAAGCCTCATAAATCACTTTAGCTAATTTAACAAATTGAAATTTACCAAAAACCAGAATTCACTTGAAGGACAAAGGGTTTTGTAGAGTCAAAGGGGTATTGATTAATCAAACTTAGAAAGTTTCAGGAATCAGGGAATATCAAGATTTCCAGATAGTAAGAGCTAATTTCTTCAAGCACCACCACTGATATAATTTGGCCTTAGAGGAAAATCTCAGGGGGAGAGAGTCCACTTGGCTTAATCTGGGTTAAGTGTCAACTTCTTGGAGGGTAGAGGGCAGAGCACCTTGAATTACAGAATTTATCGAAGGCAAATTTTACTACTGTGAACATAACAAAGGGGTTGTGGGTACATGTGGCTTAAGGCATCAAATGTCTGATACCACTTAGAAGAAGAGTATATGCAGAAGTAGCATACAAGTGGATAAATATTAAATGAATAATTTAGCAGGTTATAGTCTACTCATTTATAGTAGAGGAGAATATTACCATTATTAAATAACTTTCAATATTTATTTCGTATTTGCAAAATATACAAAGGTATTGGGAACTTAGCTTCCAAGTAAGGTAGTAAAGTAGTACATGTAGAAGTCAGTAAAAAATAAAAGGTAGTGGTTTGCATTTTTGAAAGCTAAACTTCATGTTTCTGAGGTAGGAAAGATTAAAAAAAATGGCACTCTTCCTTGTTTAACTTTACTCTATTATATTTCTTGGTGTTAGCACACTTTCAGCAGCTTTCCGTCATTATGTCAGGGTAGTACTTCATAATATTTTTCACATTTTCTGCCTCATACATCAAACTATAGAATTTTCTTCATAAGGCAGAGCTGTCATTCTGTAAAATTTTAGCAATGTTCTCATTTTTATCTGACATCTAGAAATACCTAAAGTAATAAAAAATCATTTTTACCTCATATTTGCTTTGGTTTTCATTCTGTCCCTGTCAGTCTATATACAGTACAGCAAGGGAAGATTTACATAACATCCTTTTGGGTGTTCTAGAATCAGACAAAGAATCCTTACCTTAGCTAGGATTTTTTTTCCCACAGAATTTTATATAAAACTATAACATCTATACTTTTAAAATAATACCTTCCTCATGAAACTCTACTTTTTTGCCATGAATAATTTTTCTCCCTTAAATAGAAGTTTATATATATATATATATGTGTGTGTGTGTATCTATATATGTACTGTATATGTATGTACACATACACACACATTATAGTTTATATATAAAAATCCACAACCACAAGGATAAAAAGACTTCATTTTTAAGAATGTTAGTAGTTTGAGCAATTTAATGAACATATAAGGAAATTACATTTATGTTGCTTAGTATTATCTCATAATAGCTTTCAACTAGCTATCAAGATATTTGTAAAATATGATTTTATGAAACATCCAAGTTTCAGTTGAATTCTGAGAATGCAAACTAAGCACTAAAACGAATCTTTATTTTCAAACAACTTTTTCCCGAAGTGGTTTAATTAAAAATATACATGTAATACTAACATGTTTAACTTCAGGGCATAAGACTTTGAAATGATTAGTTGTAAAAGCAAGAGGTAATAGCTGAAATTAATTCAGGTAATTAATAATTACCTGAATATCTAAAATGCTACATAATCTTTATAAATATGATTATGTTTTTTTTTTCATAGCTTTATTACAAACAATAAACACATTTTATGGAGCACTTACCATGTGCCAAACACCAGTAAATGCGTTAATTCAATGGATCCCCAAATAAACTTGGGTATGGTTGATATTCTTACTTAATATTGAGCAAATTGAGGCTTAGAGAGGTAAGGCTTGGAATAGTAGGGCTGCCATTTGAACCTCAGCAGTCAGACTTCAACTCTCTGTCTCAATCACTCAGCAACATTACATCACATAAAGAAGTAACTTCATTGTACAGAAACCAAAGAAGACCTGGCTGAAAATATTCCAATATATTTTAATCAAATTTATAATTTTCCTAGCCATGACTTCATAACAGGGCCAAAAGAGATAGTGTAGATGATATATTTCATTATTTCAATCAATAATCTGTTCTGACATAAAAATAAACTCCAAAACAGAGCTATAAAAGTAATCAATACACATCATAAGAAAATACACCTTTTAGTATATTTCCAATTAGTGCACCTGAGAGGACTAGTTTTGTGTTCTAAAGTGGAGACCAGAGTGATCCATAGAGCTTGAGAAGTGACATATGCTCTTACCTTCTCAATATACCTTACCATGTTAATGATATAATGCTGAGGCCAGTTTACATTTATTTATTTTAGTGTTTTCAAATTTATTCAAAATAATCATTGAGGAAGTACATAATTTGGAAAATGTCACTGAAGAGAAAGTGAAAAATCTAATTTCTATGATACAATGTGAAAAGTTTGGTTCGAGTGTTCTGACTAGGAGATATTAGATCTTCTAAAAGCAGTCATAGACATAAAATCAGATAAAGTGACTAGCTGTCGTGAAGAATTGCTAGAGAGCATGAGTGATTATTTCTGAATGCCAAGGATATAATTGAGCTGACAAGGATTTGCAAAAATACATTAAAGCATTATCAATATATAAAGCTATGTTTTATAACTGTTGTCTTTCACTGTTTGTCTTGCATATGAAATTAGATGAAGAGATAAAACCAAAGTAGTTTATAGTATTTCCAAAAGTTTCTTTTACTAAAGCTTCTAGTTATCATTCTTATTTAAATGGATGACAACATCAGCTTTTTTGGCATTAAATAATAGCAATACAGAGGTTACCGCCACTCATAGCATAAGACGAAGGTTTGTTTTTGAAGTTTGATTTAGCCTTTCATTATGAAAATACAAACCAAAAAGTGAATTCAAGTTTTATTTTTAATAATGATAATATTGAATAGTTTTCTGCATTTCTAAATCATTTTATTCATCACAGCTTGGTTTTGTGATAATGTTTACATTTTGCTTCAAAATTGATTTTAATATACACAAGATACACAGAAATATTTTTCTTTAAATAACTGAATTTTTAAAATGTGTTTGCATTTCCAGACCTGATTCTGTAATTTAGATAATATCACACCAGGTGGCAGCAGTGTGTCCATAACCAAATTGAAACAGCCATTTTTTTTCTCGCCGTTGACGAAACACTACATTTTGCATTTATTTATAAAAATATAACTATTAGATGACCAATACAGTAGCAATGAATAGATATTCTCTTGAAAATTGATGCTTTTAGTCATATGTTTTTAAAGGTAAAGAAGAAAAAGAAATGATCTTTTGTCCAGATGATGTTGCAAACGGAATTTCAGATTTTCGTTATATAGATTTTTTCATTTTTAATCAAAATAACTGAATGACCAAGAAAGTGTTCCACTTTTGGCCGGGCGCGGTGGCTCAAGCCTGTAATCCCAGCACTTTGGGAGGCCGAGACGGGCGGATCATGAGGTCAGGAGATGGAGACCATCCTGGCTAACACGGTGAAACCCCATCTCTACTAAAAATTCAAAAAACTAGCCGGGCGAGGTGGCGGGAGCCTGTAGTCCCAGCTACTCCGGAGGCTGAGGCAGGAGAATGGCGTGAATCCGGGAGGCGGAGCTTGCAGTGAGCTGAGATGGGGCCACTGCACTCCAGCCCAGGAGACACAGCAAGACTCCGTCTCAAAAAAAAAAAAAAAAAAAAAAGAAAGTGTTCCACTTTTATTATTCTACCATTGAGACATTGGGCTTTGGTAACTCCTAAAGTGATGGATATGATATATGAATCTTTCCAACAAAAAAAATAGTGCAATTTCTTCATGCTTTTTCAATTTTACCTTATCCCAGGTAAGAGTTAAATTATAAATCTCCATTTTCAGGTGTCAGACTCTTAAATAATCATCTTCCCATGGCTGTCTGGGCACATCATCACTTCCTAAAGCAATGACATCCACTCAGAGGTTATTGGAAGAATTTCTCATACTGTGCTTGTCTTTACTCTACTCTCTGTTAGTTGTCACTTGCCTGTTCTTTTCCAACGATATCTACCTTTTAAAATAGTGAAAATTTTGTGTTTTCCTGGCCAATTATCCTGGTTTTTGAAACTAAAGGGCTAATGGAGCATCATGGAAAAATCACTGCAATATAGGAATCTGAGTCAAACTCCAGTTTCTGCCTCATTCTAGCCATTTCTTCACATCTTTGTGTTTCTGGGCTTATATATGTACATATACGTACAAAATTCTGAACTTGAACTGGATGGTAATGTTTCATTCTACTTTTAATATTCTCTAATTCTAGTTGTCACTGACTATAACACTGATGAATTGGATGTGGTTAGTTTACTTTGATAATAATACACGTTTTATGATAATCATTACAATCAATATGTTTGGCATGATTTTTAATAATGTAATTCTTTATATATTTCATCAGGCAATGTTTCTTAGCCCTCATGGTCTGTAAATATGCTGAAATAAATTTCAATCACAGTGAATTGTACCAGTATTAAATGAAAAGATGCAGGACATTTCCAGTTGGCATAGGTCAATTTTGGGTTGGGAGCAATGCTTTGCTAGAGTCCATATGAGCTATTAGAGAGACCAAAAGTACACTATCTACCCTGGCAAAACAGCAGGCCTAGACAATACTTTTCTATTCAAATATGAGTAAGATAAAAATATTTTTTAAAGCATAACCTCCTCCAAGAAAAACAATTAGAAGAAAAGCAGACACTAAGCATATCTGTACAAATAATTTCTAAAATTAAAATATGGAAGTATTATATTATATGTTTGGTGTTATCAAATATATCAAAGAAGAAATGGTCTCTGAGAAACAAGAGCTGGAACCCATAATAGAAAAGAAAAATTGAGATGAAGACAAAAATGCAAAGAAAATAAACTGATGTTAAAAAATAAAAAAGCTTAAAAATACAAAATATCCTAGCGGCAAAGGCCATATCTGAAATTTATGGAAAATTTAATCAATTATTTGAGTCATAAACATAAAAAGTTTACCAATAATGCAGTGGGAGAAGATTGAAATTGATTTCAATGAAAGAGTTGATTTGGACATTGAAGAACAGAGAATGGTAATCTAATCTAACATTACAGTTCCTACAGGAAGGCAACAAACAAGAAATGGGAGATTTTCTAAAAGTTTTACATTTATTAACATATTTAATTTTTACAATTACTTGGTGAAATAGGTGCTGTTATTGTCCCCCTGTTATGGATAAAGAAACTAAGAAACAGAGTTCAAGATATTTACAGAGGGTAACAGCCAATAAGGGCAGAGTCAGGATTGAAACCCAGCTGGTGTGACTCCAGAGCATGTTCTTTTACCTAGTATTTCATTATATTATAATAAAAGTGAAAAAGGAAGAAAAAACTTTGCTACTAATATGATAAATGTTTTATATTATCATGCACACAATTATTAAATACATATAGGAGAAACATCATTAAAAATATAAGGCCAGTGCAGTGGCTCACACCTGAACCCCAGCATTTTGGGAGTCCGAGGCGGGTGGATCACTTGAGGTCAGGAGTTCAAGACCAGCCTGGTCTACATGGAGAAACCTGTTTATACTGAAAATACAAAAATTAGCTGGGCGTGGTGGTGGACACCTGTAATCCCAGCTACTAGGAAGGCTGAGGAAGGACAATTGCTTGAACCCTGGAGGCGGAGGTTGCAGTGAGCCGAGATTGTGCCACTGCACTCCAGCCTGGGCAACAGAGTGAGATTCTGTCTCAAAAAAGAAAACAACAACAATAACAACAAAAACTCCCAAAATATAGAGATGCCATTTAAAAAATCAAATATAAACCTTAAAAATAATTAATTCATCCTAGGGAAGACAGTTGTTTTCATATAAAATATCAGATTTCTGAGTATTTTCTAGAAAGCAATTTGACTATATGCATCAGAAACTTTACAACACTTTTAGATTTCCAGGAATTTTGAATCTGTTGGGTGCCCTAAGAAAATACATAGCAATGAAGAATCCAAAATATTGCATTATGTGTTATACAACTTGGAATTTAGGAATAACTAAATGTATTAGAATGGGAAAACATTTATCAGCCTTGACTGTTCATCACAATCTTCTGCAGAGATTCTACTGAAATTATAAACTCAGTATTTGTAAAAAGACCCACAGGTAATTATTCTGAGTTAATGCTAAATAAATTATGGTGCCTATTAGTAATATATACATTTATATAATTTTATATTTAAAAATTAAAATGTAATAAATATATAATTTTATTATATTTTACTACTTTTTTTTTTTTTGAGACATAGTCTTGTTCTGTCACCCAGGCTGGAGTGCAGTGGCACAATCTCAGCTCACTGCAACCTCCACTTCCCAGGTTCAAGCAATCCTCCTGCCTCAGTCTCCCAAGGAACTGGGATTACAATCATGTACCACCACACGTGGCTCATTTTTGTATTTTTAGTAGAGACGGGGTTTCACCATTTGGCCAGGCTGGTTACGAACTCCTCACCTCAAGTGATCCACCCACCTAGGCCCACCAAAGTGTTGGGATTACAGACGTGAGTCACGGCGCCCAGCCAGAAATATTCTATTTAAATCACGTTTAAAAATAATATTTAATAATACCATACAATAAAATGTTTATATTTTTCAAATACTTGTAATTAAAATATGTTAATTTTACAGTGTAATAAGATGAAGAATAGAGTTAGTATATTGTCATATGTTGAACAAATGTGCCACAAATATGTCACTCTGGTCTACACTTCACTAGGAGAAAAAATATTATACATAGAGCGTATGCTTCTACTCTAAGATTTAGTCAATTTCACTGTTAATTTCATGGCCAGGAAATATACATTTTGTTAAGGACAGTGTTTTTACTTGGTTATCCTCAAATCTTTAGCTACTAACAGACTATCCTCAAGAGACTTGGCACTACAAGAATGAATGAATTAATAGAAGATGAGAGAACAACTAAATGAATGAATGAGGAAATATAAAATTATTTACATAAAATCTTACACATTAATATATCTTGGGAAGGATTATGTATGTTTACTCATTTATTTTTCAATCTGAATTTCTTTCACTCTTGTGGTTTGGAATAGCACATAAAAACATTAATATCCTAAAAATATATAATATTTCTTTCCTGAATTCTTAATTGCCATATAACTTGTTTTTAGGATGGTAGACTTGAGTTTATAGTCAGAATTCTGCATCAAATATTAGAATTGCAAATAAGGCACTCTTGCTTTGTATTAAAAGAACAAGAGCTGCCAGTGTCTGAAAAGTTAATTAGACAAAACAGACAATTAATTACATCTTATTAACGTGTAAAAGACCTGTGACAAATTGCACTAATTGAGTGCTCTTACACATCTGAAGAGGTCAAGCTACTTTAAAAGTATGTTGTTAATGGAAGACAAATGTATCTTTATGTGCTTGATAAGAATATTATAAGGTGCATTATTTATGACTCCTTTGGAATACTTAATAATTTTAAGCTTTAAATTAAGCTGCTCATTAAACAAGAGAGCTAGTACAAAGTTCTTAGAATAGGCCATAAGAGCTTGCTGCAGTGTCAGATAAATTTGAAGGGCCAGCATTTCCTTAGAATGTCTTCATAGTTTTATTTTTTGTAAGTGACTGAGCCCTGGAAATGTTAAGCTTGTCTTGATGTGCCCTCAGTAAAGGGACAATCCTTTCACTAACAATGTTAACCCCAAAGAAATATTTATTTCATTTTAAAGAGTTCACAATTGCTGAAACTCAGATCCATTCAGTTGAATAGTTTCATTAGCTCTTAAACTTTATTTCTAAACAAAAAAAAAAAAAAAAAAAAAAAGGAAAGGAAAAACAAAAGGAGGAAAAATGTGATGGGCAAAGCAATAGTAGTGGTAAGAAAATATGTTAGAAAAATGGACAAAATACCCAACAGAAGCTTAGAGAGACAAAAAGAAGTAGATGGAAACAGTTTAAAATGAGGAAAGAGTCAGAGTGGCTCTTACAGGCAAATAATTACATAAAGGTGCTTGGAGATTCTCTCACTGAGAACCTGTCTAGAGGAGGGAACACTAGCAATTCTGAGAGAAATTGTTTCTATTTCAGTTAAAACCAGATGCTCACTCAGGACTTGTAGGAAGGTTTCACAAATAATGTAGATTCTATTTCTCCAGTATAATATAATGTAGATTATATTTCCCTAGAACCAAAGGCCTTCTAGTATGAGCCTATCACCACATTTTGTATGTTTATAGTTGATAAGCTCAGTTCATCAAGGCACCCTGTTAATGAAATCATCTCATTGTTCTAAGATGAACTCTATCAGGAGTTTAGAAACTGCACACGGGCTTATAAAGCGGGGAAGTCAAAGGGAGAAAGGGTAAAAGATAAACTTATTCCTTCCTCTCTCTCTGTATACGTATTTTAGAAGCTTCATGTTGTTTTAATGAACAGTTACATCAGTATACACCAGAGACCTCGTCCCTGTATTTAAAAACTCAAGTAATGTAATCTAAAAATCTGAACATTGATAATTATTTTAATTTAATGTCCACATAATTTTTTTTCTTTTTTATCTCTTTTTCTACCAGCTGTTCATAGATCAGACACATGTCAAATGATGAACATTTACAAAAAGTCTACTACAATAATGTACTTTTTAAGCTAATGCATGTAAGAAAGCCTAATATTAATCATCACTAAGATAATAATTGTTGATCCTAAATCTGAATCATGGGAAGATCAATTCTAGAAAGTTTAATCTAGAAATATTGCTAGGATATGATGAGATTTATTAAATAATAAATAGACATATGGCCTCTAAATTAGAAAGATAAGTCTTAAAAGGGAGAATACATCATATTCGTGGGTATGATCATTATAATATTTCAGCAGAACAATTTTGGATTACTTAGAAATTTAACATTATAAGAGCATAGATCAATTATCTAAATGTATAGAAAATAATGTAAAATGACCTAGTTATAATCATGGTTCCTTGAGAAATTCTTGACATATCATTTGTACAAATACATCTCTGTAAGCACTTGGTCATCTTTTGAACAAACTTATGATTACTATGTATGTTCATTTCATATTGAAGTTGTAACAAGTTACCACAAACTGAGTGGCTTACCGGAAAGCACAGTTTTATCTCATATATACGGAGGTCAAAGTCTAAAAAAGATTGGCAGGGGTGCATTCCTTCTGGAGGCCTTAGAAGGGAATCTGTTTCCTTGCATTTTCTAGATTCTAGAGAATGCCAGCATTCCTCAGCTTATGCCTCCTTCCTTCATCTTTAAAGCAGTAGTGCAGCATGTTCTAATCTTTCTTTCTGTTCCTTTGCTTCTGTCATCACTTCATCTTCTGTCTGATTCTAATCCTGTCCCGCTTTTAAAAGGACCCTTGTGATTATCCAGGCTAACCTGGATAATTCAGGATAATCTCTCCATCACAAAATCCTCACATTAATTACATCTGCAAAATTTCTTTGACCATGTAAAAGTAACATATTCCCAGGTTTTGAGGACTGAGACGTGGATATTGCTGTGGAAGAGGGAGTCATCGTTCAATCTATCACACCACGATTTCTTCTGGAACCAATGAGCAGAAAAGTTAATGACAAATAATATATCAGTAAACCTAAATTTACAAATTATCAGAATTTGGAAATAATTTCTTTTATTTACTGCAGATTGACTTCTCTAAGGAACTACCGTAGAATTATGTATGTGTGAGGTGTACTGGGGAATGCTCTAAGAAACACCTGTGAGAGTGAAGGAAGCAGCATTAGTCAGAACTTTAACTGGGATGCAACAGAGACTTCAAACAATCTCAGAGAGAGCTTTGAAGCTGAAATGCATGTGGGTCTTACCTTTGTGTTGTTCATTGGTGCTGCTGTTGGGGAGTGTGAAGCAAAATCTTGAGAAAGGCAACTTCCTTTTGCACAGTTATGAGGTGTCAGCAGCCAACAATGCTGGCAGCTAGGGACTGGGTAGCTTGGACTTGAAACTGTATCTGGTTAGCTCGCTGCAGCAAACACTATGCTGTTCATCTAGCAAAGGTATAATCTACAATTAATGAAAACACATAAATAGCTAACCATCCCACTGCCTTCCTTCATCTAGGGTATGAATTTTCTCTTTCACCTTCCTCACAAGGTATTGAGTCCCATAAGGAAGATTCAATTCTCTTTACCAGGCTGTTTGACAAGCAGTTGCCTGGTCTTTCTCTTGATCTTTCAAGCTCCATTTTTTAGGAGCTGGTTAGTTTTATTTTAATCGTTTTCATACATGAATCTTATAAATGGCATAGTTCTATATCTGACATAACTATTCCACTTAATTACTAAAAAATATCATATTGGCTGCATTTTTCTATTAACTTCCTACTATGCAACTCTACATAACTCTCTATAGCTCATTCATTTACTTGTTTTATTTGTTCATTTCTTCATTGGTTTACTCAACAAATATGATGTCAAATAAGGGTCAGGCTTAGTAAATAAAAAAGGTATTCCCACTCTCCTTATAGAGATTATAATGTTCAAGGGAAGATTCACAACAATAATGAAAACAAGAAGTTAATAGGGCTTCCTTTAGGGTGTGAAAGGCAAA